>NC_133388.1:182136178-182439208 GCF_047511655.1 Castor canadensis | reverse complement strand
ACCATACACACACACACACACACGAACACATGCACACTGCTGACTGGAGCTCTGAAATCCATGCATTCTGCTCCAACCACTTTACTATAAGCAGCCATCTCCTTTCTCTACCACACAGTAGTCCTTTAAAGACACACATCCTAGCTTCCCTCTAATTCATTTTCCATGAAGTACCCAGGGTGGACTTTTGAAAATTCAATGAAATCTCTCCCTCTTTTCATCAGAACTTTGAAGTCCTGATCTATCCTGGTCTTCAAGGTCCTTGGTGAGCTGGCCCTGTTTGCTTGGCAGCTGTGTGGATCACCTTCTGTGGTCTGGGACCCCCATCCAAAGCCATGTGCAATTCCTCAAACCTGTTCTTTCTCCCCGACCTTTTGCATGGATTGTCCCCTCTGCCTGGATCTCCCATTTTCCTTCAGGGCTTTTTCTGGATGCTCTAGGAAGCCTTGCGACCCCATGGAAAATTGAAAGTCCCTCTTCTGTCTCCCATAGCCCTCCCAGTTTTTATCCTTGCACTCTGCTTTCAGCTGCTTACTGCTTTCTTTCTATTCCCCACTGGACTACAATCCCTGGGAGGACAAAGCCCCATCCATCACAAGCTCCCTGTGTCTGAGCCATGCATAGTGCTGTGCTGGGTCTAAGCTCAGTCCACATTGTTTGAATGGAAGAATGGACAACAATGGGCTCTGAGTGCTATCTAGCCTGGTATTTGGCTGCAAAGACTCTTGCAGCCTTGTGCCTGAGGTCTTCTTTCTATTCTCTTTCACCCTGGGCCTGAAAGACCTGATTTGGCAACCCAACTGTGAGCATTTTTGACAGATTCTGTCCGTTGATGCTAATGTAGGTGATTAATGGATCCTACCTGAAGAAATTCTGCTGGGCCACTTTCAAGCAGACCTGAAGGCTAGAGGCTTGTATTTTTCCTGGAAGGGGACAAATGTCTTACCAGGGGTCACCAGACTGAAGGGGGTAGCCGAAGAGAGGATGAAAGTTGCCATAGACGGTTCCTGCTGACCTGCCTAATGTGACAACAATATCTAACAATTGCTAATAAAATAACTACTAATGTAACAGAATGTGTGATGTGTTCTGGCAGAGTACGTTGAATGCTGTTTGTGGATTGTCTCATTTAATCTTTCCAACCTTCAGGTGCATTGGGTGCTCTTAGCCCCATTCTACAGAGGGTAGAAAATGTAGAAAAATACCTTGTCCAAGAGCTAGTGAGTATCATCTCAAGTCAGTCATCCCAAGTGTCATGAGTTTTCTAGAATGGAGGAGTGGGAGGAACAGTGATTTGGAACTAGCAAACGGATCTAAGGATTAGAAAGGTCCAGGTGGGTAAAAAGGAGGAAAAGTTGAGTGAGAAGAGAGGAAACAAAAGGGAAAGTTCCAGGCACATTAATGGCTGGCAGTCCTTTCTATGTTCCCAACTGTGGGATTCCACTCCTTCATAATAATCCCTGGAAGCCAAATGAGGTTTACTGGTCAAGTCCGCCTAAGACCACCAGTGACAACCCACAGTCAGCACAGTGATGGAGGCCACATGTCAGAGAATACAAGTGACTCACTGCTGGTATGAAGGAGGACAGAGGTATCCCAAGATCGGGGTGAGTACAGAGTTCAAATGCTATTAAATGACAAAGTCAATCAGGCTGTGCACAAAGGGACCAGCATCACATCTGGACAGCAAATGGATGCAGATGCCCATTGCCTTGGAAACCATGTGGAGTGTGGTGTCTAGAAGCCCTTTGTCTGGAGCTCTGTAACCCCGGTGAACATAAATGCTGCTTTTTATGCTGAAGTGACTTAGCATCTCCAGGTGGGAGGAGCATTTCAGTATTGCTTGGTATCATTTCAGACAATATAATATTCCTGAATGCCTTTCAGTGAGTGAGAAAGTAGCAGCTACAAGGAGGGTTTGTGTGGCACTGTGGATGATTCCTGGGGAGAAAGGTCACCAAGTTGCTCCACCATTGACTTCCTCTGTGCCTGCCATCTGTCATATCTAGTTTATCTTCATCCAGTGTGATGAATAGCCAGGATGATTTTTATTTTCTTATTCTTGGCTAATTTTTATTTTCTCAGGGTTCATGAGTGAATTGGTTTCCTGTGATGTCATAACAAAATACCTCACATCAGGTGACTGAAAACAGTGGAAATTAATAGTCATTCCACAGTTCTAGAAGCCAGAAGTCCAAGGCCAAGGTGTCAGCTCATTGGCTGTAATGCATCTCTCTGGTCTCTTCCTCCATCTTCATATGGTGTTCTTTCATGCCTCTCTGTATTTACAGGTGGTCTTGTGAGGACACCAGTGCTATTGGATTAACCCAGAGTGACCCCATCTCCATTTAATTAATTGCAGTCGTAAGAACTGTATTTTCAAATAAGGTCCCATTTTGAGGTACTGGAGGCTAGGGCTTCGACATACCTTTCTCAACTCATAACACTGAAGAACTGAACAAATGTGTTCCTGACTCAGGATCTCATGCAAATTGTCAGGGTCTCATGTGAATTAGGAGGTGTCACAGACTAGCAGCTTCCTCTCATCCGGGAGCTTAATGGAATGCAGAATATGGCATGCCACTCCAGACTGATGCATTGGAATCTGTTTCAACACTGTCCTTGTGTGACTTGTCTGCACACTAAAGTATGGGAAAGAGATAAAGCATAAGTTTATTGCACAGCAGTGGCCCTGGAATATGCAAAGTCATACTGAAACTCCCAGATTTGAATCTGCTATCAGGAGTTAAGACACTGAACATCAGTTATCTTCTAAAGAAATCAGCCCAAAGCAACAGCTCTTAACAGTGGAAAGGAGCCAAAAATAAGGGATGGATTTAGGTTGAAGGTTTGCTGAGACTGTAAGGGGGCTGATGGAGAAAGAAGAGGAGGAGGTTGAATCAGGGCAGGTGGAACTAACCCAGCTGCTTCCAAGTGAGTCAGTCACCACATAAGTACTGTAGACCTCACTTCTGTGAAGTGGACTAATGCCTCCTAGCCCAGTGACAATTAAGGGCAGAAATCTCCTAACGGATCCAGGACTGCATCTGACAGGGATAAATGCAAAGCGGAGAGTGAGTGAAGACACAGGAGTGGGGTTCAATGTTGGAGAAAAGGAAACTGGAAAGGGAAGGCAGCCCTTCTGTGATATCTTCATTCTTTCCACATGGAGCCCCAGCTGTGTGCAGACACTGTGGCAGGAGCTGGGAGTACACACAGAAGGACGTCCTTCATTGGCTTGTGGCTTAACAGAGGAGACAATGAGGCAGGTTTTTGAGGCAATAACAATCTGAATTGCGAACTTCTTACATTTGGCCCAAGGCACCAAATGGGGTGCTCTATACCCCAGCCTTTATGGGGTGACAAATTTCAGCCCCCACCAAGTACTGTCATTCTCTCCTGCCTCCTTCCTTCTCAACATTTGGTTGGGAAAAAATGGTGGGTGTGAGCCTGTAGCTGACAGATCTTAGTGAGTAGCCAATTACCACCATCATCACTGCAGCCACCATATCACCACCACCAACTAAAGCAACAACAATAGCAAGGCAGCTTCCATTCAAGAGAACTTAGCCATGTATTAGATATCCTATTAAGCACTAGGCATAGATTATTTCACATAAGTTTGGAGACAAGCCTGTGAGAGTTATGCCAAACTCTGAAGTCAGCATTCCTAGATGTCAACAAGTTGTCACTTAGAGAAGTCACTTATAAGCCCAAGCTTCCTCCTGTTTAGGTGGATAGTGATAGTATCCCACCCCACAGGTGTCCTACACACAACATCAGCATTCCGGAGACTTGAATAGTGTCAGCGCCAAGGGCAAGGAGACCTCTCGAAGACAGACGCTCAGGGACAACTGGAAGCCTCTGCAAGGCTTTAACACAGGCTCTTCTGAATTGCAGCAGAGAAAGACAGAATGTGACTTCCAATTCCAGAGTAATGTGCACAGGGACATTTCTTGGCATTGTTTCTAAGTCATTATGAAGAATTCAATAATCTCTGCTAATGAAGAGAAATGATCACCACCTGATAACGATGTTAAATGCCAGCTTCCAACTCATCCTAAATTTGGGCTCTGGGAACAATCTAGTTGCCTAAATACTCTTGCCTCCTTTTTCTTCCAACTCCCACCTGCTCTCCAGTGCAGAGGCTAAGAAAGAATAGGAGGGGAGGGGGAAGGAGGCTCAAACTGTGATAAAAGCAACGGGGAGCCTTTCCATTACCCTCTCTAGCTTTATCGTAGGACTCCTCTCTTTCTGATAATTACAGCTGGTTTTCTGCCTTTCCCCCCATGCTCCCAGAGCAGTGACTTTGTTTGGTTTGCTGCTGTATCTCTGGCACCCAGCACAGTGTCTGGCACATATGGACACACGTTCAGTAATACATGTTGAGTGAATGAATGAGAGGCACACACTGACTATGAGCCAACAGCACTGGGGGCTTTTGAAATTCAAAAAAGTAACTTCCCAGATTTTTCATCCTCAAAATTCTAATTTAGAAAGTCTGTCTTAGGACCCAGAAAGGGCATTTAAGAAAAATCTGTCCACATTCTTGGAAAAATTCATAGGAAATTCATAATGTTTGCTTATGGGGAGGGAAATTGGGCAGTGGGTGGCCACAGAAAAGAGGGGAGCTTAAAAAAAGGACCAGATCCTAAACTATAACCCAGACCTAAGAAATCAAAATGTCTGACAAAAAAAAGAGAAAGACTCTTGACCAAGTACCCCTTTGTATGTTTTTTATTGTGAGTAATACAGTACCTACTCATAAACAAAAATAAAAGTTAAAATATAATAAAGGTGAAAAAGTTACAGCCCAAGGGACTCTGGTATGCAGCCAAGGTTGAAAACCATCTTTGGAGACAATTATTTTGAAAAAGGAGCTGAAACTGACACATGGGACCTGCGCAGCTTAGGAGATGGCTGTCACTGAGGCAGGCTGGGAGGACAGGCTCCACCAGACACACTGAGTCACTTAATGAAGTGGAGAGGGGGAGTGGAAGTGTCTTCTGTCATTCCAGGGGCTCAGGAACCTCAAAGTCCCATGTTTAAGAAGTTTTCTGTGCTGCGAGATAGCATGTTGACAAGAATTCAACATGTCAACCTTGTTTGATAATTGCAGGCTTCTCAAAAAGTCAGACGAGTGTGCACGTGTTGTGTGTGTGTATGTGTGTATCAGACTGGCAAAGATTAAAAGAATAACATCTTGCATTGAGGACGGTGTAGAGAACAGGGTCTCATATGTTGTGTGTGGGAGAACATAGAGGTTCTGCCTTCTTGGAAAGCAATTTTGCACCTCAGACCAAATTTTATTTTTTTTTGTGTGTGTGCAACACTGGGGCTTGAATTCAGGGCCTCATGCTTGCTAGGCAACCACTCCATCGCTTGAGCCACATCCCCACTCCCAAATTTCTTCAAGGCATTTACATAACAACTTTGGACTCAATAATTCTGAATTTATCCTAGGAGGTATTCAGCCAGATGACCAAATTTAGCAATGTGTTTATCATGGTATTTATAACAGTGGTTATACTGGTGAGAAATTATAAACAATACAAAAGTCACCAAAATAAGAACACTGAAATTATGGTGCATCCACACAGATGGACTGCTTTGACACCATTGGAAGTGTGAAAAGAGCATCGTGATGTGATAGCAGACATGCACATCTGCAGACACAAACTTGGAGCAGAGTATCATGCCATTTTAGTAAAATAAGCATGTAAGTATGTGCCTGTGAAAAAGAATATAAATTAGAATCTTTAAAAAATTGCATGAAGGATAATCTTTTTTAAATTCATTTATTCACATGTGCATACATTGTTTGGGTCATTTCTCCCCTCTGTCCCCCTGACCCCCTCACTTCCAGGCAGAATTTGTTCTGCCCTTATCTCTAATTTTGTTGAAGAGTAGAAATAAGCAATAATAAGAAAGGCATAGCATTTTTGCTAGTTGAGATAAGGGCAGCTATACAGAGAGATTCCTAGCATTGCTTCCATGTACAAATGTGTTACAACCCAAGTTGATTCATCTCTAACTAGTCTTTACACTGGTTCCTGATCCACTTCTTGTGTTGACCTCTGTCGCTTTAAGGTTTCTGTATTAGCTCCTCTGGAGTGGGGACATCAAATGCTTTCATGATTTGGGTTTTCTACCTATTCCTATATCTCCCGTATGTGCTCTCCCCTTGTCGTGTGATCCAAGTCCAACCCTGTATTTGCCCTAGAGCTGAAGTCCACATATGAGGGAGAACATATGATTTTTGGTCTTCTGAGCCTGGCTGACCTTACTCAGAATGATGTTATCCAGTTCCATCCATTTACCTGCAAATGATAAGATTTCATTCTTCTTCATGGCTGAGTAAAATTCCATTGTGTACAAGTACCACATTTTTTTGATCCATTCATCAGTGGTGGGGCATCCTGGCTGTTTCCATAACTTGGCTATTGTGAAATGCGCTGCAATAAACAAGGGTGTGCAGGTGCCTTTGGAGTAACCTGAGTCGCATTCCTTTGGGTATATCCTCAGGAGTGGGATTGCTGGATCATATGGCAGGTCTGTGTTTAGATTTTTAGGAAGCCTCCAAATTTTTTTCAGAGTGATTGCACCAGCTTGCATTCTCACCAGCAGTGGATTAGGGTTCCTTTTTCCCTACATCCTCGCCAACACATGTTGTTGGTGGTGTTTTTGATGATGGCTATTCTAACAGGGGTGAGGTAGAATCTTTGTGTGGTTTTGATTTGCATTTCCTTTATGGCTAGAGATGGTGAGCATTTTTTCATGTGTTTTTTGGCCATTTGAATTTCTTCTTTTGAGAAAGTTCTGTTTAGTTCACTTGCCCATTTCTTACTTAGTTCATTGACTTTAGGAGAGTTTAGTTTCTTAGGTTCCCTGTATATTCTGGTTATCAGTCCCTTGTCTGATGTATAGCTGGCAAATATTTTCTCCCACCCTGTGGGTGATCTCTTCAGTTTAGAGACCATTTCTTTTGTTGTGCAGCAGCTTTTTAATTTTATGAAGTCCCATTTGTCCATCCTTTCTCTTAGTTGCTGGGCTGCCGGGGTTCCATTGAGGAAGTCTTTGCCTATACCTATTAGTTCCAGAGTGTTTCCTGCTCTTTCCTGTATCAACTTTAGAGTTTGGGGTCTGATATTAAGGTCCTTGATCCATTTAGAGTTGATACTAGTACAGGGTGATAGACATGGATCTAATTTCAGTTTCTTGCAGACTGCTAACCACTTTTCCCAGCAACATTTGTTGAAGAGGCTGTCTTTTCTCCATCCTATATTTTTGGCACCTTTGTCAAAAATAAGGTGGGCATAGCTGTGTGGATTCATATCCAGCTCCTCTATTCTGTTCCACTGGTCTTCATGTCTGTTTTTGTGCCAGTACCATGCTGTTTTTATTGCTATTGCTTTGTAATATAGTTTGAAGTCAGGTATTGTGATACCTCCAGCATTGCTCTTTTTGCTGAGCATTGCCTTGGCTATTTGCGGTGGTCTCCTGTGTTTCCAAATGAACTTTAGGGTAGATTTTTCAATCTCTGTGATGAATGTCATTGGGATTTTGATGGGAATTGCATTAAACATGTAGATTGCTTTTGGTAGTATAGCCATTTTCACTGTGTTGACTCTACCAATCCATGAGCACAGGAGATCTTTCCATCTTCTGTAGTCTTCCTTGATCTCTTTCTTCAGGGGTTTGTAGTTCTCCTTGTAGAGGTCATTCACATCCTTTGTTAAATTTACTCCTAGGTATTTGATTTTTTGAGGCTATTATAAATGGAATTGTTTCAATAGAGTCTTTCTCAATTTGTTCGTTGTTGGTGTATAGAAAAGCTAATGGTTTTTGTAAGTTGATTTTGTATCCTGCCACCTTGCTGTAGCTGTTTATGGTGTCTAGGAGTTTTGGGGTAGAGTTTTTTTAAGGTATATATTTCTTGTTTTTATAAGCAAGGAACATATATTCCTTGCTAGTTTTCAAATAACCCATCACACTTAGAAATATAAAATGTAGTCTTCTTTTCCTTACCCCAGTCAGAAGAGCAAAGTTCTTGTTTCAAATAACAGGAAACCTTACTCTAAATGGACAACAACCAGGACGTTGACTGTTTCACCCCAAGTCTGGGTGCAAGAGATTCCAGCATTGGTCACATCTGAGGGCTACAGGCCAGCTTCTTAAAGATACTCTTTCTCCCTCTTGGTCACAAGATGGCAACCATAGCTCCAGATATCATATCTGCAAATAATCCTGGCTTAGGCAGGGAGGAAGGCTTCTCCTTAACATTCTGTCTTAAGCAGAATATGCCTTCTAGGAGATTTTCCCTCTGTCCCCTTTGACCATCATTTTAAACCCCTTGTTCCTGTTCAGCTACTCAAGAGGACTTCCACCTCTGCAGTTTAGGAGGGAAAAAGAGGAATGTCTGTGTACATAAGTATCAGTGTGTGCCATCCAGGTTATTCCCAATTTGCACGTAATTCATCATCCATCCATGGCTCCCAATTGTTTTGGCTGCTCTGTTTCCCCAGTCAGGGAGGAGGTGGCAGAGGTGGAAAACATCACCTCTTCCAGCTGCCGCTGGAACTCAGCCCCTGCACTAGAGACTTTCATTACTTTTGATGCAGTTCCATACAAATGGCAAGGATGGAATTTACAAAGTTTTATTTTGCACCTGGGGCACACCTATACCATTTTTTCAGGTGAGAGTTTGCTTCACTTTTAAAGACCCTCAGAAGAGAGGATTTTGCAATTTACTTCCATCACCACTTTCTGCACTAAGAAGCATTTTAGAGGTTGAAGCTGATAATTGTATCCTCTCCAAGTTCAGATGTTGACCCTAAACCCCAGAGCCACAGAGTGTGACCTATATCTGCATATATGGCCTTTAAAATGAGTTGCCTAGGGTGATCCCTGATCCAATCTGATTGCTACCCCAGAAGCAGAGGAAATTGGAACCCAGACATGCACAGGGAAAAGACCATGTCACGACACAGAGAGAAGGGAGCCACCTGTAACCTCATAAAACTTTGACACATCTGGGACTTCCAAAGTCCAGAACTTGGAGAAGATAGCAGTTGCTTAAGCCCAGTCTGTGGTCTCTAGCAAACTCACACACAGGGCGATGTGGCGTGGAACATGACCCACAAGGGTCAGCAACTTTCCCCCACCCCTGGGAATGTTTATCCAAGTGGTGCTAGTCCCTGCTCAGACCCCCCGGAACGAGGGCTTTGGGGTCAGGCCCAGCGGGATGGAAATCCCTCTGCGGGCCTATGGAACACAGTCACCACAGGCATTGGCTATAAGATCAGCTCAACCTAGATTCACCCCAGTTCTGCCAATGATGACAACAGTGACCCTGCAAATTGCCATCTGAAAAGCAGCAACGTTGAAAGGATGCCCTAAATGATGACCCTGAGGCAACTGGCAGAAACCAGGATTGTCCCAGAACATATGAAGACACATGGTCTCCAAACTAAAACCAGAAGCTATATGACTGAGTGCTTCCTTCGCCTTTAGAGTCCCACTGGTCACTCATAAGATGTGACTCAGAAACATTAGCTTCTCGGGGTGCGGTGAGGATACAAGAAGTAACATCTGGAAAGCTCTTGCACACAGCAGAGCAATTCATTCCTCCCTGGCTTCAGTATCAGCACATCAGGCCAAAATTGTTTCACCGTGGTGACTTTCCTCCCACACCATCACACTCTGGTCTGTATGGCTATAACCACCCATGCAGCAATTTAACTTTTTCAAAGTACATATTAACTTAATTGCCTTCGGAAATGAGTTGTTCCCAGACAGACCCGAGGAGTATTGCACAGCTGTTTCATCTGTTCAATCTAATTATTTGATATTTTCGGAAGCACTTTCTCAAGTTATCTCTTGATTCTAGTTGTGGATGTTTTATCCCTAAATTTGCAACTGTTGTTGTCTAGGACTTTATAGCTTTTTATTATTTTTTTAAGCTGGTTGGACTCTATATCTACTTGGGAATTCCCCAATCCATGTGATTGTCCAGGATGAGCAAATGGTCACACTGGGAAGGAAGTTTGTCACAGGTGCCTCCCACCTCCCTCATGCAGGGATGTTGAGTTATTTCAAGCTGGGCTCAAATCCTGGCCTTATCACCTATAGAGCTGTGTGATTGGATCAAGTCACAAAAACCTCTCAGCCTCAGCTTCTTAAGAGGAGAAATTGCAATAATAGTAATAGCGTTCCTCTCCCAGGGAGGTAAAGAAGTCAAATGATACTGCATTGCTCCTTCCTTAAGGCTGGATCAGCAGGTGACACTTCAAAAACTTCCCATGTTATGAATTTCCTCTCCTAGAACTCAGGTTGAAATTTAACTCCCACTGGGATGTATTAAAAAGACAAAAGTTTAATGCAATTATGGTATTTGGAGTTGGGGCCTTTGGGAGGTAATTAAGGTTAAATGCAGTCATAAGAGTGGGGCCCTAATCCAATGGGGCTGTGGCTTTATAAGCAGAGGAGGAAAGAAGTGGGCTGAGATGTTTTGTCTTGCCATGTGATGCCCCATGCTACCTTGGGACACTGCAGAATGTCCTCACTAGCACAAAAGACCTCACCAGATGCAGCCATCCAATCTGGAACTTCCCAGCCTTTAGGACCATGAGGCAAATAAATCTCTATTCTTTATAAGTCACCAAGACTGGGTTTTCCAATTATAGCAACAGAAGACAGATTAAGAAACTGTAGCAAAACTCTTGATGGATATTGCTAGAGTTTCTAAAGCCCCTTGGAGAAGAGACCAGGGGAGGGGTGCAGTTACACCAGGGAGTGTGAGCAATCTTTTTTTAGAAACTTTTTTTATTATTATTGTACTTGGGGTACATTATGGCATTTATCAAAGTTCTTACATTATATCATAGTTGAATTCACCTCCTCCGTCATTCTCCTTTATCTTCCATCCTTCCATTCCTGGTACAGTTTCAACAGGTCTCATTTTTCCATTTTCATACATGAGTACATCATATTTCCACTATATTCACCCTCCTACACCCTCTCCTTATATTCTCCCCCTCCCACTGGCACCAACCCCCAGACAGGGCCTCTTTTACCTTCTTGTTCTCTGTTTTTGAAAATAGACATTTTTTGTTTGTTTAAGATAGCTATACAGGAAGTTTTCTTCTCTCTCTCTCTCTCTCTCTCTCTCTCTCTTTCTTTCTTTCTTTCATATTGGAGTGTGAACTCAGGGCCTACACCTGCAGGGCCTACACTCCACCAGCCCTTTTTTGTGATGGTTTTTTTGAAATAGGATCTCGAGAACTATTTGCCCTGGGCTGGCTTTTAACCACAATCCTCTTGATCTCTGCCTCCTGAGTAGCTAGAAGTTTCACTGGACATTTCTGTATATATATATATAATATATATAATATATATAATAACTGTATATATATATAATATATATATATACAGTTATTATATATATTATATATATATAATATATATAATAACTGTATATATATAATATATATAATAACCTAATTGGTTCATCCCTTCTATTTTTTGCTTTCTACTTTAGTCCCCTTCTATGGTGATTTTCAATATGTTTAAAAATTCTATATTTATTCTTGTATAGAAAGTATTTCAACCATAGTCACCTTCTTTCCCATTAGTGGCTCCCCCTTAGTGTGACCTATATCATAATATTGTGAGCAATCTTTTGAACTTCTGAATTTTCTTTAAAGTATCCTCCTCCCTAAAGTCCCACTCACCCTAGTAGCCGTCCCTGCAGCTTCTCATTTGGGCTGCTGTCCTGCCTGCTGCCTGATAACCACCTCTTTCTACCTCTGTAGCTCATTTTCCTGTGCCTCTGTGTTCTAACCATAACAGTGCAGTCCAAGGAACTAGACAAGAATCCAGTAGCAACTTTGGAAATTTCTGCTGGCCAGTGATCAATAACCCCAAATGCAAAACTCTCCCTGGTAATTTCTAGATTGGAGAATGTGGTGGGCTGGTTATCTTTGTTCCAGAAATGAGCACGCCTGGTCTCAGGTCTGGGCAGCTTCAGGATGCACTCACCACTGGAGAGTAGCTGGAATTGGAAAACGTAAGCTCCCATTGCACCTGCGCATCTGATGTGACCAGCAAATTGCACTGATCTCTAGAAACTCTCCACTGTCACTGTGACAGCTCAGAGGCACCAGAACAAGGAGGCTGTATCACTGTAAGTGTTTTCTTGTTTTGGTACTGGAGGCGTGAGCAATAAAGGAGAATCAAAGACTGAAACAGAGCTGGAAGTTACCAGAAGTCACTCTGTGAAAAATTATTGCAGTTATCAGATGTATAAAACTGTAAGTGATATACTGTTTTCATTACTTTTTAGTCAAGATGAAAGTACTCTCCTGTCAGAACGCAATTATTTAACTTAATGTATAAAATTATAAATGCACCTTACTTTTTTGTTTTATGACAGAAATTGGACAAAATAGGACTTGTGAAAATTGTGTGCATAGGTCCCAAATCCATGACAGTACTTCAAGGAGTAATTCGTGTGGAGTCTCATATATTATGTATCCCAAAGTATCAGATCGGTCCTGTGACCAGATCAAGCGTGTGACACCCTGTGAGCTGATGAATCTAATGGTTCCAGATGCAACAGATGGAAGAAACCAGTACATTTAAAAGACATGGGTGGTAGCTCTCGTGAGAGGTTCACCACCCCAGTTCAGGGGCTCTGCTTTACTGCAGAGTCCAGACAACTCAACATGGAAATGCAAATCAGTGTATTTCAACTCAGCAAATGTTTAATGGAGCAACAGCAGGAATAGTCACAGGTTTAGAGTTAGGGCCTGGAGTGCCTGGCGAGTTTCTGATTTCAAAGACTTGGATTAAGAACCCTTTGCAGACAAATGCAAGGGAGGAGATCTGGAAAAGCAGCCACTTCAAATGTCTTCTGCCACTCCCCTCGTGGAGATTTAGGCATCTCTTTGGCCCTAGTGAGCCAGTATAAACCCCGGACCGAGGCCCTGATAAGACTCACCCTTGACCTCATGAGTTTGCCACAGACCCAAGGATCAAGCCTCCTCACTCACGTCACAGCTGGGCTCGCACTGTCACACACTCTCACACAACTCAGTAGCTCCACCCTGCTCCCTGAGCCTGAGAGACATGGCTTCACCCCAAATTGTGGTTACTAGCAGTCTCTGGGAGGTGGTCAGTCTCCCCTTCTGCTTCCTGAGGCAGGTGTGAATTTGAACCCAGGTTCTTACCAGTCTGATGAGTGGGGCTCCCCTCCCCTCACTGGTTCCTGCACCTCACTGGTTCCTTTGTGCATCCAAGGCCTTCCTCCCCACTCACCAGGCAGACGATTCCCTCCTCCGGATCAAGCTGTCCATTGGCACCTGGTGGGATCTCCTCCTGGCCACCTGTGGGACACACCCCAGTGACAAAGAAGGTGACAGCTTACCATGTTGCCACAATCCCAGACAATCCCCCAAGAAATGTGGGAGGCTGCTAGCTGAGATATGAGACACTGAGGCAACTTAGCAGGAAGTAACAGTTTATTGTGCCAGCACAGGCCCAGCAGACTCATGTCCAAAGGCTGATGCCTGAGAACAAAGGAGTCTCACCTTATGTACCTTTGCAATCAGGTTGCAGAGGCAATAAAATTTTTAAAAAACAAGGTTTAGGAAATTCCAAGATGGCGGCTAGAGGTAGGAAGCAGAAAGCGACCCTCCTATAGTGAAATCTTGGAGAGACGCTGGAGACACACTTTGCAGGCATAATCACCGAGAAAAGGCATAACTTTGACCCCTCCACATCTCCAGCCGGTGCAGAGAATCTCCACTTCACGTTAAACGGAGAAACGAGGAGGGCCACCGGGGCCGCCAGTGGCCGGCGCCCATACGGCTTGGGAAGACGCGGACCAGCTTACTGTCGATTAGTACACTAACACTCCCTGTTTATACCTTTGAAACTTTCTTGTCTGATACCTTGTTCTGCTTTCTCCCTCTTGTCTGTATATTTGTTTTCCCCTTTTCTTTAACTTCTTGCTTTCCATCTCAGCTCACTCTTCCATTTTCAATATTACCATTGTTATTATTACAAGCTAGAAAATACTTAATTACACACAGTACAGGGACAGTAACAACACCAAGGACAATGACGGGAAGACAGAAAAAACAGGGAAACCAGTTTCCCCACAGCAAAAAATTAGTACAGGAACCAGAGGGGAATGAAGAGAACAGAAACTCAGATCCAGACTCCAACAAAATGAAGATAAACTATGCCAAAGGACCCAATGAAGCCCACAAGGATAATTTAAAAGAAGACATACTACAAGTACTCAATGAGAATTTTATAGAGATGATACTGGATAGGGTCAACCAAAATGTACAGGAGACACTCAAGAAATTCCAAGACAATAAAAATAGAGAATTTGAAAAAGCAAAAGAAGAAATAAAGGAAACCATAGAAGCACTGTATAAACACCAAAGTGAAAGACAGAACACAATGAATAAATGGATAAATGAACTCAGGACAAAAATAGACAACAATAAAGAAGAAAACTGCCAGGATATGGAAAACCTCAGAAAAAAGAACGAAACAGAACCGCAAAACAAAACGGAAGGCCAATCCAGCAGAATAGAACAAACAGAAGACAGAATCTCAGAACTTGAAGATGAAATGGTAATTAAAGGAAAAACCAAAGAACTATTAATTAAACAACTCAAGACCTGTGAAAAGAAAATGCAAGAACTCACTGACTCCATCAAAAGACCAAACTTGAGAATCATGGGCATCAAAGAAGGAGAAGAGGTGCAAGCGAAGGGAATGCGTAATATATTCAACAAAATAATAACAGAAAATTTCCCAAATCTAGAGAAAGATATTCCCATACAAATGCAAGAGGCCTCCAGGACACCAAACAGACCAGATCAAAATAGAACTACTCCACGACATATTATCATTAAAACAACAAGTTCAGAAACTAAAGAAAGAATATTGAAGGCTGTAACAGAGAAAAAACAAGTAACATACAAAGGTAAACCCATCAAAATCACAGCAGACTTCTCAACAGAAACATTAAAAGCAAGAAGAGCGTGGGGTGAGATCTTCCGGGCACTGAATGAAAATAACTTCAACCCCAGGATACTATACCCAGCAAAGCTATCATTCAAAATAGATGGAGCAATAAAAGTCTTCCATGATAAGCAGAAACTAAAACAATATGTGACCACAAAGCCACCATTACAAAAGATTCTGCAAGGGATCCTGCACACAGAAAGTGACACCCAACTTAACCATGAAAAGGCAGGCAGCACCAAACCACAGGATAAGAAAAAGCAAGACAGTAGAGAGTAACATCAAGTTAGGTACACACAATCAAACCTTCAAACAACTAAGATAAATAAATGGCAGGAATCACCACATACCTATCAGTACTAACGCTTAATGTTAATGGACTTAATTCACCCATCAAAAGACACCGTTTGACAAAATGGATTAAAAAAGAAGATCCAACAATTTGTTGCTTACAGGAGACTCATCTCACCGACAGAAATAAGCATATGCTTAGAATGAAAGGCTGGAGGAAGATTTACCAAGCCAATGGCCCCCGAAAACAAGCAGGAGTAGCAATACTTATCTCTGACAAAGTAGACTTCAAACCTACATTGATCAAACGAGATAAAGAAGGACATTCCATACTAATAAAAGGGGAAATAGACCAAAAGGAAATAATAATCATCAATCTGTACGCACCCAATGTCAACGCACCCAATTTCATCAAACATACCCTGAAAGACCTAAAAGCATATATAAACGCCAACACAGTGGTTGTGGGAGACTTTAACACTCCATTATCATCAATAGATAGGTCATCCAAACAAAAACTCAATAAAGAAATCCAAGATCTAAAATATGCAATAGATCAAGTGGACCTAGTAGATGTCTACAGAACATTTCATCCAACCTCTACACAATATACATTCTTCTCAGCAGCCCATGGAACCTTCTCCAAAATAGATCATATCCTAGGGCACAAAGCAAGCCTCAGCAAATATAAGAAAATAGAAATAATACCGTGCATACTATCTCACCACAATGCAGTAAAACTAGAACTCAACAACAAAAGTAAAGACAAAAAACATGCAAACAGCTGGAAACTAAATAACTCATTACTTAATGAAGAATGGATCATCGATGCAATAAAAGAGGAAATTAAAAAGTTCCTGGAAGTCAATGAAAATGAAAACACAACCTACCAGAACCTATGGGACACAGCTAAGGCAGTCTTGAGAGGAAAGTTTATAGCCATGAGTGCATGTATTAAAAAGATTGAAAGATCCCAAATCAATGACCTAATGATACATCTCAAACTCCTAGAAAAACAAGAACAAGCAAATCCCAAAACAAATAGGAGAGAAATAATAAAAATAAGAGCTGAAATCAACAAAATAGAAACAAAAAAAACCATACAAAGAATTAATGAAACAAAAAGTTGGTTCTTTGAAAAAATAAACAAGATCGATAGACCCCTGGCAAACCTGACTAAAATGAGGAGAGAAAAAACCCAAATTAGTAGAATTAGGAATGCAAAAGGGGAGATAACAACAAACACCATGGAAGTCCAGGAAATCATCAGAGACTACTTTGAGAACCTATATTCAAATAAATTTGAAAATCTAAAAGAAATGAACAGATTTCTAGATACATATGATCATCCAAAACTGAACCAAGAGGAAATTAATCACCTGAATAGACCTATAACACAAAGTGAAATCGAAGCAGCAATCAAGAGTCTCCTCAAAAAGAAAAGTCCAGGACCTGATGGATTCTCTGCTGAATTCTATCAGACCTTTAAAGAAGAACTGATACCAACCCTCCTTAAACTGTTCCATGAAATAGAAAAGGAAGGAAAACTGCCAAACACATTTTATGAAGCCAGTATTACACTTATCCCAAAACCAGGCAAAGACACCTCCAAAAAGGAGAACTATAGGCCAATCTCCTTAATGAACATTGATGCAAAAATCCTCAACAAAATAATGGCAAACCGAATTCAGCAACACATCAAAAAGATTATTCACCACGACCAGGTAGGCTTCATCCCAGGGATGCAGGGGTGGTTCAACATATGAAAATCAATAAACATAATAAACCACATTAACAGAAGCAAAGACAAAAACCACTTGATCATCTCAATAGATGCAGAAAAAGCCTTTGATAAGATCCAACATCATTTCATGATAAAAGCTCTAAGAAAACTAGGAATAGAAGGAAAGTTCCTCAACATTATAAAAGCTATATATGACAAACCTACAGCCAGCATTATACTTAACAGAGAAAAATTAAAACCATTCCCTCTAAAATCAGGAACCAGACAAGGATGCCCACTATCTCCACTCCTATTCAACATAGTACTGGAATTCCTAGCCAGAGCAATTAGGCAAGAAGAAGGAATAAAAGGAATACAAATAGGTAAAGAAACTGTCAAAATATCCCTATTTGCAGACGACATGATCCTATACCTTAAAGACCCAAAAAACTCTACTCAGAAGCTTCTAGACATCATCAATAGCTATAGCAAGGTAGCAGGATATAAAATCAACATAGAAAAATCATTAGCATTTCTATACACTAACAATGAGCAAACGGAAAAAGAATGTATGAAAACGATTCCATTTACAATAGCCTCAAACAAAATCAAATACCTAGGTGTAAACCTAACAAAAGATGTGAAAGACCTCTACAAGGAAAACTATACACTTCTGAAGAAAGAGATTGAGGAAGACTATAGAAAGTGGAGAGATCTCCCATGCTCATGGATTGGTAGAATCAACATAGTAAAAATGTCGATACTCCCCAAAGTAATCTACATGTTTAATGCAATTCCCATCAAAATTCCAATGACATTCATTAAAGAGATTGAAAAATCTACTGTTAAATTTATATGGAAACACAAGAGGCCACGAATAGCCAAGGCAATACTCAGTCAAAAGAACAATGCAGGAGGTATCACAATACCTGACTTCAAACTATATTACAAAGCAATAACAATAAAAACAGCACGGTACTGGCACAAAAACAGACATGAAGACCAGTGGAACAGAATAGAGGATCCAGATATGAAGCCACACAACTATGAGCAACTTATCTTTGACAAAGGAACTAAAAATATATGATGGAGAAATAGCAGCCTCTTCAACAAACACTGCTGGGAAAACTGGTTAGCAGTCTGCAAAAAACTGAAACTAGATCCATGTATATCACCCTATACCAAGATTAACTCAAAATGGATCAAGGATATTAATATCAGACCCCAAACTCTTAAGTTGATACAAGAAAGAGTAGGAAATACTCTGGAGTTAGTAGGTATAGGTAAGAACTTTCTCAATGAAACTCCAGCAGCACAGCAACTAAGAGATAGCATAGATAAATGGGACCTCATAAAACTAAAAAGCTTCTGTTCATCAAAAGAAATGGTCTCTAAACTGAAGAGAACACCCACAGAGTGGGAGAAAATATTTGCCAATTATACATCAGACAAAGGACTGATAACCAGAATATACAGGGAACTTAAAAAACTAAATTCTCCCAAAACTAATGAACCAATAAAGAAATGGGCATGTGAACTAAACAGAACTTTCTCAAAAGAAGAAATTCAAATGGCCAGAAAACACATGAAAAAATGCTCACCATCTCTAGCAATAAAGGAAATGCAAATTAAAACCACACTAAGATTCCCCCTCACCCCTGTTAGAATAGCCATCATCAGCAACACCACCAACAACAGGTGTTGGCGAGGATGCGGGGAAAAAGGAACCCTCTTACACTGTTGGTGGGAATGTAGACTAGTACAACCACTCTGGAAAAAAATTTGGAGGCTACTTAAAAAGCTGGACATCGATCTACCATTTGATCCAGCAATACCACTCTTGGGGATATACCCAAAAGACTGTTACTCCAGAGGCACCTGCACATCCATGTTTATTGCGGCACTATTCACAATAGCCAAGTTATGGAAACAGCCAAGATGCCCCAGCACTGATGAATGGATTAAGAAAATGTGGTATCTATACACAATGGAATTTTATGCAGCCATGAAGAAGAACGAAATGTTATCATTCGCTGGTAAATGGATGGAATTGGAGAACATCATTCTGAGTGAGGTTAGCCTGGCTCAAAAAACCAAAAATCGTATGTTCTCCCTCATATGTGGACATTAGATCAAGGGCAAACACAACAAGGGGATTGGACTATGAGCACATGATAAAAGCAAGAGCACACAAGGGGGGGGTGAGGATAGGTAAGACACCTAAAAAACTAGCTAGCATTTGTTGCCCTTAATGCAGAGAAACTAAAGCAGATACCTTAAAGCAACTGAGGCCAATAGGAAAAGGGGAACAGGAACTAGAGAAAAGGTGAGATCAAAAAGAATTAACCTAGAAGGTAACACCCACGCACAGGAAATCAATGTGAGTCAATGCCCTGTATAGCTATCCTTATCTCAACCAGCAAAACCCCTTGTTCCTTCCTATTATTGCTTATACTCTCTCTACAACAAAATTAGAGATAAGGGCAAAATAGTTTCTGCTGGGTATTGAGGGGGGGAGCGGGAGGGGGTGGAGTGGGTGGTAAGGGAGGGGGTGGGGGCAGGGGGGAGAAATAAACCAAGCCTTGTATGCACATATGAATATTAAAAGAAAAATGAAAAAAAAAATCACAAATATCTCGGCATGAACTCAGTCTAGGTGTCTTAGAAGATATTTTGCTTTATCTTTGAGAAGTTTAGTACTTCTAATCCAAAAATTTCAAAATGTGAAATGCTTCAAAATCTAAAACTTCCTGAGTGCCAACATGATACTTAAAAAAAATTCAGATTTTGGAGCATTGTGGATTTTGGACTTTTGGATTAAAATGAAAATATTCCAAAATCCAAGAAACTCCAAAATCTGGAACACTTTTCTGAAGAATTGAGATACTCAACAAAACTGATTTTAGAGAAAGCTAAATCTATTCCCTGTGTGCTGGAATTACTTCACCTACTGATAGGACATTTCTGTAGTAACTCCTGGTGGAGATCTTTTTGGGGGAAAGAATCCAGAAATTTCCACTCCTGCCAAGTAAAATAGTCAAATATTACTGCTCCCTGTCAACAGGAAGAAGAAATCTGAGGTCAGACTCTTTTCTTGGAAGGCAGCTATGCTCACCACTATCCCACCAAAGCCACATCAGACTCCCTTCTTTGTGCTCCCCTTCTGTGGAGGTGAGAGCACTGAGATGTCTGAGTGTGGTGGGGCCTGAGCCTTTGTCTCCCAGCTCCTGCTTTGCTTTTTGTGGGTGGGTCTCATCTTGGGTATCTCTAGATTTCTAAGCTCAGTTGTGTCTTGGCTCCTGACTCCTGCATTTCTGCTACTTTCCTTTTAGTCACAGCTCTTCCTGCCCTTGTCCACTTCCGGACTGGTCTTCTAGAGAGCCTGTGTCACTTACAGAGCCTCTCTGAGGACACAGGGACTGGCCAAAATATTTGGTTCATATAATGGCCATAGCCTGGTTAGCCCAAAACAGAAGCCCTGGGCCTTGACGTAGACACTCATGGAGTCTCAATAAAGTTTTACAATTTTCTTCAAAAAAAAAAAAAAAAACAAAGACTTGGATTAAGAACCCTTTGCAGACAAATGCAATCATTACTGGTGTTGTGAATTTGTTGCACAGTTGTGATGAAAGTGGTAAAAGTCCAAAGTTGAGGTTAAATCTAAGAGGGAACTGAGAATGGCTGGGAAGACTGTCCTCTCTCTCTTGCCCTCTCTCCCTCTCTGGCTGCTCACCTAACATGACAGCCCAACTGTAACATGAGCTAATTACAATCTCACACTGGCTAATTATGGCATGGAGCAGAAGCTTGGGGTCAAAACAGGCCAGGCCTGTGTGTGTGCACATGCACATCTGTATGTCACATATGTGCATGACTTGTGTTTATGGATGTGTGAGGACAGTAGCTACAGAACAATTAAATAATGCTTTCAATCCACTCACTGCAATGACAATTTTCTATTCTTGACATATAACTGATGTTTTTTTTGTAAACAAGCCCAAGAATTCCAGAGAAATTAAAGGCCCTCATGAATGACACCAGGAACCTGGTGTTAAAGGAGAGACAAGAGAGCTGCTTTCTCACTCTCCCTGTCTTCTGTGTCTCTGGCCTGGCACCCCAGGTCATGGTGGCTCTCTGCCACACTACAATAAAGTCCCACAACCCGCTGTATCTCTGGTCTATCTAAGGAAGCCTCCAATTTTAGCTTTTGCCATTTCCCTTCTTATTGCCTAGAAATTTAATACTAATAAAATTAATTGATCTCAAAAGATGAGTCTCAAGTAATCAAAAGAAGGTAATTTATGAAAAATGATATGCCATATTTACCTCACTAGATTGTCAATGTAAAATTCACACGGATATTGAAGGTACAGAGAGCTGCTAGTATTATATGATTTTCTATGATCTTTCTAGATCTCTGGAGAGTAGTTAGCTGCATTTTTTAGAAGCCTTAACATGTGGATCCACATTCTATTAGCCGCATATGTTCAGGAATTTAGCTTAAGGAAATAATGAATGCTATGCTATGACAAATATTTAGCTGCTTAGATATTCAATTCAGTGTATTCATAGTAGAGGAAATCCACTGGAGTGGAAAGCCTGTACATTGATTTAGAAAAGCAATGAATGCCAGAGTGATGGATTAATGTGTAGCTATTAAAATAGTAATGTAAGCCATATTCATTTGCATAAGAAGGCATTCCACTGAAAACAAGATGGTGGAGTTCTGCTTCCAGAAAGGCTAACTATTCCTTTTACTGAATAAAACCAAAGACCCTGTCCATGGTTCATAAAACAAACATAAAATGATTTAAGTACTGCATATGTATCTATAAGAATAGAATAATGAAACCCCTTAAAATTGTTTACAAAGGGGAGAGGGAGATAAGAAAGTGTCATAGAGAGGTGAATTTAATTAAAGCAAATTCTATGCATGTATGGAAATATCTCAATGAAACCCCTTTTTACAACTAATATACACAAATTTACCAACTAGGAAAAAAGAAGACTCTGAGTGGAGAGAAGATGACAGATTGGAGAGAGACTCGGGATCCAAAGACAAATACCATGATGAGTTCCCTGTTGTTTTTGTATTGTTTTGTTGTTGTTTGTGCTCCTTATGTATCTCAAAGTTGAACTGATAATGCCAGCAACCTGGAAACACCATTAAGCATAGACATCAAAAGCCACCAGGAAACTTGCTCTCTTTATCCAAACAGGGGAAGCCCAACAAGACAGAAAACTTTTAGACCATCGCTGCTATACTCCAGCCAAACATCACAGAATAACCTGTAGCACCGACCCCCCCAGCAAAGAGTGAGTGGAGGAGTCTATATTCACAGGCTGCACACAGGTGCCCCAATACCCCCAGCAAGGCAGTGTTGGAAAAGGCCAAGGCTGAGGTTTTGTTCCCATTTTATACTTAGATACCAAAACCTTAAAGCCCAAGTCTCATGGTTGGTACAACTTCTGTGCTACTAACTACCTACCTTAGTGCACTGCAGTGAAACCGCTACCATTTTGCTGGTCTTGGCTGGGTTTGTCACAGGAAGAAGGAGTGAAGACCTCAGAGCTTCACAGGGTGGAGCTGGGGAAAGGCCTTGCACACCTCCATGTCTCTCACAGCATGGATGGATCATCCTTCATGCTCGTGCAGCTTCTCGCTAAAACATCCGAAATTGATCATTTACACCTCGGTGTGTACTTGCCACTGAGTTCCCTTATCCATAAGTCTCTGGAAATGAAGTCATAGCTATTCTTGTATTAAGAAGGACTCTGAGCCAGGCACTGGTGACTCACGCCTGTAATCCTAGCTACTCAGGAGGCAGAGATCAGGAGGATTGAGGTTCGAAGCCAGCCCCGGCAAATAGTTCTGCGAGACCCTATTTTGTAAAACCCATCACAAAAATAGGGCTGGTGGAGTGGCTCAAGGTGAAGGCCCTGAGTTCAAGCCCCAGTACTCCCCCCCAAAAAAGAGGACTCTGCCTTTCATTATAGGGATTGGGATCTTCCAAAAGAAGAGGGACAGGTTGGAGTGGCACTTCTTGAATTCCTAGATTCCCTTGTTTCTAGCTTGTCTTGAGCCTCAGGAACTAGCTACCAATTGGATGCAGAAGACTATTATCTCAGGCAGAAAGGATGGGTGCAGACTTAGCAGGGAGTGTAATCATGCCTCCTTATGGGAGAGACTGACTCTGTTGGTCATTCCTACTTGGTTTACAGATGTGACTCCTTGTCAAAGTAAGAAGATGATTTCCATTCACCTAAGAGCCAAAGGCAGATTCCCATAAGGGATGCCTGATTTGAAAAGTATTGTTTTAATCCAAGTAATAAAATTCTTAAATAATTAAACAAAAGATTTCTAACATAATAGATTCTCATCAAGGGCCTGGAAGTCATCACTCCAGTCCTTAAAAGAGGAAAGCTAAATGAACTGAAAACCAGTGACTTTTATTGGCAATGCCAGACACTGAGGTCACAAAGCACAGAGGAGTTTGAAACTTGCAGTCCCTCCAGCTATAGTCAATATTAAACACATGCCAAGTTCTAGCCAAATTCACATGAAATATGACACAGAAAGCCTATTTACCTCAGTTCCTATTACTCAATATATATGTCTGGCTTTCAACAAAACATTGTAAGGCATGCCAACAGCCAGGGAAAAGCACAGGCTGATGAGACAAATGGCAGAACCAAACTCAGATATGATACCGATGTTGGAATTATCAGACCAGCAGCATAAAGTAACTATAATTGATAACATAAGTGTTCTAATGGAAAAAATAGGCTGTGTGCAAGAAGAGGTGGGTAAAAATCATTTTCAATCCTGCCTTAATGGAAAGGAAGAGTTCTTTTCATAGATTCATCAGTAGACTGGACTTGGCTAGGGAAAGAACCAGTCCACTTGAAGACAGGTGAATTAAAAATTCTCTAACATAAAGAAGAGGGAAAATAATGGACAGAACACAAAACAGAACTGCAGAGCCATGGGGAAATTTCAAAAGATATAAATGCAATAATTGGAATTCCATAAAGAGAAGAAAGAAATAATGGAACAGGGGATAAAATTGAAGTAGTAATGGCAGTCATTTTCCAAAGTTAATGGCAGACACCAAATCGTAGGTTCAGGTGTTCAACTCTCAGTGCACAAATGCTCTGCATGTGACAGCCCCTTTAAGAGGTCCCCTAGCCTCTCCTTAACCTACAGCGATGGACAGTGCAGGAAAGTGAGGTCTCAGTAGGAGTTCACAAGGCTGTCTCGTGATGGCTTCTTGGTGGCAGAGGGGGAGACAGAGTTTGAAGAGCAAGAAGAAGAGCAGGGACAGGGGGGCTGCCAGCTGTTGGGACAAGGAACATGAGCACCAAGGAGGACAGAGGCATGATGACAGGGATGGGGAACTGAAGTTGAACAAACAAGGGTGGGTGTCAGAGCCCAATAATTTAAAGGAGTTACCCAAGCCTTGGGGATGGATGAGAAGAAAACCTTTGTCCTGCAATTCCCCCAAAGCACAAATGCCACCTCCAGCTTTGGAAAGGTGCTGTTTTCCATGGGACTCAGCCAAATTACAGTGGGTTGAGAGCAATGTGATTCTGCTGTGACATTGCCAGGAGGAAAACAAAGCGTTTTGCTCTCAGCAGGGAACCTCATTGTCACTGAGAGGCAGGAAGCACATGTACCACATGCGCACAGTATCTGTGCAAATACAGCCTGGTAATGAGAAGTCTCAGGTTTCCTGGAAGGCTCATGCTTTTTGATTCAGCTGGTTGTCAGGAAACTAGTCCAAATCTTTCCTTGCCAGGCTCAGAGGCAAAAGAAACAGAATTAACATGCTAATCTGTTTCTGGTAGAAACAGATTTTCTACAAGTGAGATTTCCAAACTGTATTTAAAATTTGTTTTAGACTTTCATGTGGTTCTGTAGAACAGATCCCTTCTCTTTTGAGAAAGTGATTCTGTTTTTTTAAATTCATAATGGAATCCTTCATTTTAATTTGGATGCTGGAGCACCTCCAATGGCCCAAGGGTATGCCGACCCTAGGATGTTTTTGAACAGTTTTACCCATGGTGTATCTAAAATGTTGAATAATTAACAAGAATTTGGCTTTGGGAAATCTAAATGCGTTCACCACAGAGCATTTTTAGAAGATAATTCTGATGCATTTGATGCTGCTGGGGCTTCCCATAAAGCCCCTGGCATCTGCCAGGTGGAAGAAGGAAGGAGCAGTAATGCCATGTTGGCAATTTATTGACACCTGCTAGAAGCCAACCACTTGTGATTTCTCCTTCCTTTCCTTCCTTCCTTCCTTTCCTTCCTTCCTTTTCATTTTCTTTTTTCTTCCCTCTCTCCCTCCCCCCAACTTTTTCCTACTGAGGATTAAACTCAGGGTCCCATGCCCTCTAACACTTGAGCTATACCCTAGTCCTTTCGCTTCTTTTTTTTTCCTAGGTAAGATCTTGCACTTTTGCCTTAGACCACAATCCTCCTACCTCTGTTTCCTGAGTAGCTGGGATTACAGGCTTATACCACTACACTGGTCTTGTTTTTGAGATAGGGTCTTGCTAACTTTTGCCCAGGCTTGCCTCAAATCCCTGTCTTCACTTTCCAGATATCTGGTATTGCAGGCATGTACCACAACACCAAGCCCTGTGATTTATTATTTCTATCCTTTTTGTGACAGGTTTTAGAGGAGGTTGCTCCTAACCGAATATTTACTAAAGCATTAATATGCTAATTAGGAGAATAGCAAGTGTGAGAGACACTGGTGTGCATGATTTGCAATGGGAATGAAGAACCTGTTTTGTGTATTGATCTTACCTTGTCTGAAATTATGAAAGACTGTGAAATGACTGACAATGGGAGTAGGTATGCTACTTTAGGGCTCTGAGGGACTCCCCTTGTCCTTGGAAAGTCTTTATTACAAGCTGGATCAGGGAGGGCAGTCACCAAATAAGCAAGAACTGTTCTCACCCCTGACCTCCACTTCAGTTCCCAGGTCTGATCCCAGCCTAGTGGATCTGAAACAGCAGCTGTAGGACAGGAGAAAGTGCCCAGTGACCAGCCCCTCAACACCCCTCACTGAACAGGCAGAGGGGGAAGATTAAAGGTAGGTTGAGTTCAGAGTTTAGTGTTTGGCTTTGTTTTGTGTTTTGTTCTATTTTTGATTGACACATATGGTTTATATGTATGTATAGGGTGCAATATGATGTTTTAACACACATATACACTGTGAAGTTACAAAGCAGGGTGATTAGCTACTTTTACTCTTAGACATTTATCATTCCTCTGTGGTGAGACCATTCAAAACCCTCCCTTCTAGTTATTTTGAAATACACAGAATGATTGTTGCTACTGTAAATACTGTACAACAGAACATCAGAATGTTTTCCTCCTGTCTAGCTGTGACATTGTACCCTTGGAACAATCTCTCCTCACCCATCCTCCCTTCCCCTCCCTGCCTTAGTGGCCACTATTCAACTTCCACCTTCTGTGATGGCAACTTTTTTAGATTCCTCATATGAGTGAGATCATGCTGCTTTGGTCCTTCTGTACCTGACTCATTTCACTTAGCACAATGTCCTCCAGACATTGTGTCGCCAATGACAAGATTTCCTTCTTTCTTATGGCTCAATAGCATTCAATTATGTAAGCACGCCACTTTACCCATTCATCTGTTGATGGACACTTAAGTTGATTTCATATCTTGGCCATTGTGAGTTCAGAGCTTTGGATTACTAAAAGGGATCAGACTTGTTCAGACCTGTTCTCACTCATCACTGTCCTTGCCATCCTCATTCTGAACCATCTCCCCATCCCCAGATTTGCTTGCTGAAACTTTTCCCTTCCAGGCCTGCAGTCTCCTTCTCCATGAAGCCTTTTCCTGCATCCACCTGGTAAAAACTAACTATGACATCCCCAGATTCCCACTGCACAGTCACCCCACACTTTCCCTACCTCCCACTTACACTGGAGTTAATTGTCCTCCACTGGAGGGACAGCTCCCTGAAGGAGCAAGCTGTGCCCCATTCTATCCATCTTGTGCTGTGCCAGCAATTTGTAGAAATGAGCACCTGTTGAATGAATGGATGAGGGAGTGAATGAGTAGGTGGATAGAGGAATGAATAATAGGGATGTTGAGTGGGGCTGAGCCATATTTGCAATCATAACAAACCTTCTTGAGAAGACACCTTGCACAAGAACATACATGATCACCTGGAGTCTTTCCAGGAACCATGGACAGCTTCTATTTCCCAGAAAAGAACCAGAGGCACCAGAGGCTGTGACCACCCACGGTCCAATTCCACTGTCACTCTGTCCACTCTTGTGGCACCATGAAAGTCAAGTTAAAGATTGGCTGACCATGGTAGCAGAGGGTGGAGAGATAGGAAGCTGGAAAGAATGTCATCTGTCTGCATCCCCAGTGACACAAAGTACACCAAGCATACCCAATAATGCCCAACATAAGTGTGGGCAGGCATGGCCCCCCATACCCCCTTTTGAGATGTTTAATTTTGTCAGACTCCTCCTTCCTCTCTGCACTCCAAATTAAAGTTGTTATTGTACTAGAAATGCAAATTGAGCTAAAATTAGTTTAGCTTCATTCTCCAAAGGGCATCTTTCCCCTCCCTGCAGTGAATGAATTTACATAATGTTATTCTGAGAGGAAATAATCACTCAGCCTTTTCAAAAATGATCCTCTTTAAGTATGTATTTTTGTCTCTTCTGTCATCTTTTGCAAGCTGAGTAGCTGTTCTGCCTTATGATCTCTGCTCTTATTTCAAAGTTGGTAGACACAGCAAATCTCAGCAAAATGGAAGACAGGTACAGAAATGCAGGATGGGTTGGGGGAACCTAGAGAAGGAAATAAAGAAAAGCAGGAACCCCTTTGTCAATGGTTGCACCCCACTACTTCCTCCTCTACTTAGCACCCAAACTAGACTAGCTAGAATCAAAGCCTGTTCAAAACATTCTCTTAAAGTAAAACAAAAACAAAAATAAATACTATGCAGACAGAAATCATATGGCATAAGACATTTGGATCTACAGGAAGATGTGTCAGGTCCCCATGCCTCTTTCTAACTGTGAACTTTCCCCTCTGGAAATGGGGATAACACAGAGCCTGCTCTAGTGATGGTCATTGTTTTTTTATTTGTTTGTTTTTGTGTGCAGCTGTTTGTTTCAGGACTGCGTGAGTTTGGGGACCTGGTTAACACCATATGGTGGTGGTTCTGATGAAACTGACCATAAAAGTCATGTTGCATGAGCTTGGTGGACAACTGACCTTCTCAGTGTATCATTGGGTCAAAGCTACCTCTTCTGTTGTGTCTTGAACCTCACAGGGACTGAACTGGTTTTCCATGTGAGCCAGAGAATGAAAGTGTGTATATGTAGGGAGTGTGCTTTCTGATTTTTCCTCCCAGATTATGCATGTCCAGCGGCAGGAGTGGAATGTCTCTCTGGTAGGCTTGCGAGTCTGCAGCATGTGCTCTAAGGGCCACTGCCTGGAGAGATTCTCCCTCCCCACCCGCCACACACACACTTTTTTTTCTAGGACTCCCTTTTATTTAGCAGTGGGTCTGTGTGTCCTGTTCATTATTGTATAAATGACCATGCTCCCACCCAGACTTGACAGTGATTCTTCCAGATTGCCTACATGACCCATGCTGAGACTATGACTTGCATCTCTGGAATTTGGCATTTGGAAGAGAGGAGCAGAGACTGGGGTTCACACACATGGCAGTGCTTGCAGCTGAATCTGCTCCAGTCTGTGACACAAGCTGACTATTCAATAAAACTTTGTCACCATGACATTATCTATAATCCTCCCAACAATCCTGCCATGCAAGTCTTACTTTCTCATTGCAAAGATGAGACAATGAGTTCAAAGAGATTCAAAATCTATCCCAAGGCTGGAGTGGGAGAGTGGTAACTCAGACCGTGCCTGGTCAGTTTGCAAAGTCCCTGCTCTTGGCATTGTCCCTTGGCCTTGTTTGATGACAAGGTAATGAATGTCTTCTTAGTGCTGCTAAAAATAAGAGGTAAGCACACAGACAGAATGTGAAGACGCCAAGCACAAAAGAGATCAAACTGTATGATCTGAAGTTCAAAACCCAGTAAAACTGATCTAGGGTGGGGTGGTAGAAGTTTGATTAGTGGTTTTCTTTAGAGAGAGGTTCAGGGGATGGAAAGAGGCACAAAAGGAAGTTTCTGGGATGATGGAAATATCCAGAACCTTGATCTGAATGCAAATCACCCAGGCATATTCAGTCTATAAACATTCATTGAGCTGTGTGCTTAAGATTTGTGCACATTCTTGTTCTTATGTTGGACATCAATTCAGAATTAATTAGGAAAGCAAGAAATAAGAAATAAATACAGGAACTGACTTTAGAGAAGAAGATTGTCCCCTCTTTCCCCTTCACACTAAGTCAGACTGTTTTTACTCATGGAAACCACTACATAATGTAGTTATAGGAGAAATGCCAGTGTTTTTATCCACTATCTTTATTTAATAGTAAGCACAGCGTTTTTATGATAGTGTTATCATCAGCTTAATGGCTTGTGATATCCTATCCTCATATTTTTAATGACCCAATTTGTTTTCTTTTATCTCAAAAGACAGTCCACAAAACTGGAATGGCTGTGAATACTCTGAAAATCCTAAAAAAGATTCCTTTTTAATGTTTAATACACTTTAATGAAATTTCATTGATGAAACCACCCACATCATAAAGCGAGAGCTTGATGAATTTTCACAAGGTGAACTAACCATCACAGGTGAAGAAAGAGAATATGTCTGACTCCCAAACACCCGCCCTGTGCCCCTTCTCAAGCAGAACCCCTTATTCTTCCCAAGGGCACCTAGAGATTTGTTCATTTTGGTAGAACTTTGCATTGAGAACAGACCTCCTGCAAGCACAGCTCACTGTCTGCAATAATATGCTTTTATCATTCAAAGGAATTCTTTCCCAGAGAGGTAGTCAAATAAGTAATTTTCTATTTGTTCCAGTTATTTCTCAAAATCTAAATTGCTATTGTTTCTTCCTTAGATATCTGGAGGAATCTACCAGTGAAACTGACTGTTCCTTGTGGGGACACTGTTAATTATGAATTCACTTTCTTTAAAATATTTAAAAGCAGTATTTGAGTCACCCACTTCTCTTGATCTGTTGTGTTGTCCAAAGAATTAGTCCATTATTGAAGCTATTTGGTGTAAAGTTGCTATTTCTCTCTTTAACATCTGTAGAATATGTACGCAGGGCCTTCTGTTATTGCTAACATTAGAAAATTTGTTTCTCTATATTTTCATTATTTTTTGGCTTTGTTAACTTTTCTGTTGCTTTCTGTTTCACTAATTTCTGATCTTACCCTTATTTCTTTCCTTGCACATTGTGTTTAATTATTTCTCCTTCCATTTTTAAGGCAGAAATTTAGATCATAGATTTTAAAACTAACTTTTTATTCCTCTTTGATACAAGTATTTACAGCTGAAGATACTGTTTAATTTGCATTCTACACTTTCTGACATGTTCTTTTAGTTCTTTTTTTTTGCAATACTGGGATTTGAATTCAGAGCCTCAGGCTTGCTCTAGCACTTAAGCCTCTCCACCAGCCCCGTGTGTGTGTGTGTGTGTGTGTGTGTGTGTGTTGGGTATTTTTGAGATAGGGTCTCACTTTTTGCCCAGGCTGGCATTGAACTGCAATCCTGAGTTCAATGATCTTTGCCTCCTGAGTAGCAAGGATTACAGACATGAGCCACTGGTACCCAGCTCTTTTTTTTTAAATGAATCATATAGAATATTTTCTGATTTTACTTTTAATACATGGATTTTTTTGAAGCATGTTGCTCTTGCCTAGCACTTGGGGGATTTCCTAAAGGACTTACTGTTACTAATTTTAATTTCTATTTAAATTTGGCCAAGAACATACTCTGTACATTTTCAATGTTTTAATATATACTGAGACTTATTTTATGAACAAGTATATGATTTACCTTGGTGAATATTCCTTTACATTTGAAAAGAAGATGAAGTTGGGAGTTGGCAGTCAGTTTAAGTTAGGTAAATATCAATTGGTAATCCTTTTAGTAAGGCCTGAGAAATAAGTGCTAAAATCTCGAACTGTGGTTGTCATTTTTCTTTTATAGTGTTGGTCAAAAATACTTTATGAGCCTTTGTGATTTTGTATACATTCATTTAATGTATTATGTCTTCTTGATTAATTGATACTTTCAGTATCATATATTTAGAATCATCTTCCCTTATTGCTAGCAATACTGCATATTTTGATACCTACTTTGATACTAATATAATCAAACCAAGTCTCTTATGCTTAGTTTTTTCATGAAGAATCTCTTTTTGCTTTTAGCTTATTTGTGCCACCTTATATAAAATATATTTATTATACACAGCATATAGTTGAATTTCACTTTTTATCCTGTTTGACACCTCTGTCTTTTAATCACAATGTTTGGCCCATTTTTATTAATATCATTATTTATATGACCGAGTTTAAGTCTAATATTTTGCCATTTCTAACACTTTTTTGGTTCTTCTGCTGGGCCTTTCCAAAAGTACCCTAAGTGCAGATCATCTTAACCAAGTCAGGAATGCAGGGTTTTAGAAGCCTTACTCCTTGGCACATTGCTCTGCTCCCCACTTACTGTTACCCTAGGTTTTGACCTTCATATTTCCAACTTAAAGCCCTGTGTGTATTTTAAATGAGGAGTTGCAAACCTCATTTCACTTCCCTATCGTCTTGGGAGATTTTCCCAAACTCTTGTTTTTGTCTCTCAGAAGCTGAGCATTTGCTTGTAGAATCAACAATCAAACTGAGAATAAGTTTCTAGCCTCACTTTCCCTTACTTTCCTAGAACTTGCCCTGAGTTCCTTTGCTTTGGTTAACTTTCTGATGTTTTCAAATAGGCATTTTTTACATTGTGCCTGGGTTTTTTTTTATGGTCTTCAGTAAGATTACCTAGTCAGTAATTGATGAAAGCAAAACTCACCATAATAATATGACTATTCATTGAAAAACCAATTCACAAATGTGTGGCTTCTTCTGTGTAATGTACTAGTATATAATCTGGCTAAGTTACTGCCTTGCCCCAAGATCTGGGTCCCACCAATGGCCAGACACACAGAAATATTTTGTCTGTTGTATGTTTTTTTGATGGATCTGCAGGGATAACCCTTAGAAAGAATTTTTTAGCCAGGTGCTGGTGCCTCATAGCTATAATCCTATAGACTCAAGAGGCAGAGATCAGGAGCATCAAGATTCAAAGCCAGCCCAGGCAAATAGTTTGTGAGATCCTCTCTTGAATATATGCAACACAAAAAAAGGGCTGTTGGAGTGGCTCAAGTGGTAGAGCTCCTGCCTAGGAGGCCTTGAGTTCAAACCCCAGTAACACAGAAAGAGAATTTTTTTATTGTTTGTCTGATGGTTTTTAATTCTATGGGATAAATCTGCTTCATCAGCCAATATGTATTTAAGGTTCTAAGTCTGTCAACAATTTTTATTACCAAGAAGTGTCAACTCATTTGGTTTAATCACAGCATGTTATCAATAGCAAACTTAATTTTTCTCTGTGCCTATCTCTCTGTAAATATTATTTGTTTGTATTTTAATTTAGTTTAACTTAAGGGAGATTTAGCCAAGCCTTAATGACATTTTTAGGACATGATTTAGAGTGTGACCTGTTACCCAGTCTCATCAGCTTGTCTTACTTATGTTGCTGTTTTCTCAGGGTTGGAAAGAGTGATGTCATAACTTGTTTATTTATTTATTTTTAAAGCATTTGACTTAAACATTTGGAAATATACAAGTAAATTAGGTTTCAGGCATCCTCATATAAGTGTTTATTATTTTAGGGACTAAAATTTTGATTCATTTTTAATTTTAAAAAGGAGAATGTAATATAAGAAGGTCTCCAAATGGAAATAGAACCTAGAAAGATGGGTGAAATAAGAGACATAGGCTGGGAGGGCAAAGGAACAGATTTAGAGAATTTGTCATGGAAATGGAAGTGGGCTGGGGTTAGAAGACCTGAGCTCAAGCATTAAGACTTCTCAGCTGGGCAGGTCACTTCTAATAGTGGGAAACTCAACAAGGAGGAATAGGGAGGCGATCAGGATGGAGCAAGGTCCACGTCCAAGGGAAGTGGATAATCTCTTTCTTCAGCTGACTCACAGTGGAGCCTCCAAATGGTAGCTCTCCCATGCCTTCTTTGCACAGACTCTCACACCACTGACCAGTAACTACACATCTCTAGTTTCTTTATTTGTGAAATTAAGACACTGACATCAATAATCTTTAAGTCTTCTTCTAAGTTCTGAAATTTCAAGATTTTTGAAGGAGAATTGTAAGGTGTTAACCCAGCTTTAGGACCTTGAAAACTCTTTCAAATTGAGTCCTTAATGCTATTATTAGCTTCTAGGATGTTGTAAGAACGCAAAAAATAAACAAATGAATAATTTAATTATAGCAATGAATTTAATTACAGCAATATAACAAGCATCTTACTGAATACTTTCTACATGTTCATATGAGCACAGGGATGGAGAAGAAGTTCATGCCTTTGAGAAATGTGTAGCCAGTGAACCATCAGTGTTGGCAATGCCGGCTCTCCTGGGATGTGTTGAACTGGGTCAACAATTAAAACTTCTGAGTTCTAGCCTTAGTTCTGCAGGATCTGGCTGTGATTCTGACCCTCAGTCTGCTCAACCAAGAGAAGACTGCTTACTCTTTAGGGTTATTCATTCAGGTCCTACATGGCTTTGCCTGCTAGAATCAAATTAGATACAAGGGATACAGTCATGAATGAAGCTAAGCCTGCACCTGTGAAATATACGACCAACTGGTAAATGTAATGGTTAATCTTGATTGTCAACTTGACTGAATTGAGAGACACCTAGGAGATTAGTAAAGCACACTTCTGGATGTGCCTGTGAGAACAATTCCATAGAGTATTGGCTCATGAGGGCTGTAATGAATGGTTTAATTCACTGATGGATTTAAAATTTGAACAGACTCTTGTGGGGAAGTGGAACTGTGGAAAGTGGGGCCTGGTTGGAGGAAGAAGTTCACTAGGAGCAGGTCCTTAGAGGCAGTTTCTCACCTTGGCCCCTTTCTGTCACTGCTCTGCTCTGCTTCCTGGCTGCCATGCTGTGAGCTTCTCTGCTTAGAGACGCCCTCCACACTATGAAGAACTGAAACCTTTGAAACCACAAGCAAAATAAATCCCTCTTCCTTTAAGTTGTGTCTGTCAGGTATTTGATCACAGTGACAATGAAACTGACTAACATGGTAAGCTATGGAGTCAATGTCCCTGGATAAATATGTCACAGTGGAGTTGAGAGTTGAGTTATATACATGGCTATTCATCCCAAATGGGAGTCTGAACAAATGGCTTAACCCCCCCCCCTCTTCTTTATATATTAAATTGAGTTCAAGGATTAAGGAAGCATCTAGACACTCCAAGTGCACATGGTGCTTCCTGAATACAGAATGATGACAGAAGTGGTGGCTGTGGGATTTCTCTAAAGGAGGCCCTAGGCGTTTTGCAAATCGCTGTCTTGGATTTGGGAGATGTTTGAGGCTCATGTCCTGAAGACAGCTGCTGGAAATTGAAAAGTATTAAGAGCATCTACCCAGACTTCTGACTGAAGATGGTGGGTTGAAATAGGATATACATCATCATTTCAGAAGCACATCAAAATACTAAACATATAACAGCCAGCATTCTAAAAGGATGGGAGCATCTCTGTGGACAAGAAACAGAAAAATCTCAAGAGCAATAACCCATCAGCAGTGTGTGTAAGTGGGGTTACTTAATAAATATACTTAATATCTATAGGAGAAGAAAGAATGAATAAAATATATTATATATGTATATTTACACACACACACACACCCATTTCCTTTGCCTATTCATTGATTCTTGGACACTTAGGCTGATTCCATAGCTTGGATATCGTGAACAGTGCTGCAATAAACATGGGTATGCTGACTTATATTCCTTCGGATATATGCCCAGCAGTGGGAAAGCATGATTGTATGGTGGTTATATTTTGAGGTTTTGAGGAAGCTCCATACTGGTTTCCATAGTAGCTTTACTCATGTACGTTCCCACCAATAGTGTACAAGGGCTCCTTTTTTCCCTCACATCCTCATCAACATTTGTTATCATTTGCTCTCTTGATGTTTGCTTTCTGTGATTCTGATGGGTGAGATGTAGTTTTGATTTGCATTTACTCTGTGGGTAAGTATGTTGAACATTTCTTCATGTATTTATTGGCAGATTGTACTTCTTTTGATAACTGTTCAGTTCATTTGTCTAGTTATTAATTGAATTGTTTAGTCTTTTGGTGTTTACTTTCCTGAGTTCTTTATATATTCTGAATATTAATCCCTTGTCAGATGAATAGTGGCAAAGATTTTCTCCCATTCCTAGGCTGGCTCTGCGTTCTGGTATTTGTTTCATTTGATGTGCAGAAGCTTCTAATTGATGTAGTCCCATTTGTCAGTTCTTGCTCATATTTCTTGAGCTACTGGAGTTCTATTCAGAAAGTCATTGTGTATGCCAACATCTGCAAGTGTTTCCCCTGTTTTCCTGTACTAGTTTCAGAGTTTCAGGTCTTACATTGAGGTCTTTAATCCACTTTGAATTTATTTTGTATAAGATGAGAAATAGGGACATAGCTTCAATCTTCTACATATAGATGTACAGTTTTTCCAACAAGTTTGTTGAAGAGGCTTTTTTCCAACATATATTTTTGGCTCCTTTGTCAAAAATTAGATGGCCGTAGCTGTGTGGTCTTAATTCTGTGTCTTCAATTTCATTTGTCTGTGTGTTTGTTTTTGTGCCAGTAGCATGCTGTTTTTGTTATTGTGCCTCTGTAATATAATTTCAAAACAGGTATTGTTGATACCTGTATTTTTGCTCAGTATTGCTTCCATATGAATTTTAGGATTGAATTTTTTATTTATGTGAAGAATGAAATTGGAATTTTGATGGGGATTGCATTGAATCTGTAGATTGCTTTTGGAAGCATAGCTATTTTCACAATATTAATTCTGAGGATTCATGAACATAGCAAGTCTTTCTACCTTCTAGTGTCTTCTTCATGTTTTTTCTTCAAGGTTTTGTAGTTTTCATGACAGAGGTCTTTCACCTCCTTAATTAGGTTTATTCTTTGATTTTTTTGAGACTAGTTTTGAATGGGAGTCATTTCCTGGTTTCTTTTTTGTTATTGCTATAGCGGAATGGTACCGAATTTTGCATGTTGATTTTTATATCCTGCTACTTAGTTGAAAGTGTTTATTAGATCTAAGAGATTTTTGGTAGAGTCTTTTATGATCATATAATCTGCGAATAGAGATAATATGATTTCTTCCTTTCCTATTTGTATCCATTTTATGCCTCTCGCTTGCCTAATAGTTGTAAGAATTCAAGCACGATATTGAGTAAGAGCAGAGAGAGTGGCTCTATGTCTCTAGCCTGACTTCAGAGGAAATGCATTTCAGTTTTTCCATGTTCAACATGATGTTGGCTATAAATTTGCCATGTCTTTGTTATGCTGAGGTATATTTCCTCTACTCCTACTTTATTCAGCACTTTTATCATGAACAAGTGTTGAATTTTTTTTTTTGGGTGGTACTGGGTTTTGAACTCAGGACCTTATACTTGATAGCCAGGCCATCTTCCATTTGAGCCACTTCACCAGCCCTTTGTGTGTGTGTGTGTGTGTGTGTGTGTGTGTTGGATATTTTTGAGCTAGGGTCTTGATTTTTGCCTGGTCTGGCCTTGAACTGTGATCCTCCCAATCTCTGCCTCCTGAGTAGCTAGTATTACACATGAGCATCAGTACCTGGCTAGTTGTTGAATTTTGTCAAAGGATTTTTCTGTATCTATTGAGATGATCATGTGATTTTTTTTCCTTTTATTCTGTTTATGTGCTGTATTATGTTTATTGATTTGCATATATTGAGCCATTTCTGAAATTAAATCAAGTTATTATATTTTCAATGTGTTTACAAGTATTATTGAGGATTTTTGCATCTATGTGCATCAAGGAAATTGGCCTATAATTTTGGTTTTTGTTGTGTCCTTATCCAGTTTTAGTGTCAAGGCAATACTGGCTTCATAAAATGAGCTTGGTAGCACTCTTTCCCTTTCTATTTTATGGGATAGTTGACGAGCACTGGTGTTGGTTATTACTTAAAGTTCTGATAGAACTCAGCAGTTACTCCCCACTCTTCATTACTTCTTCAACCTCATTGCTCTCTATAGATCTGTTTAAAATCCTCTTGGTTCGATTTTGGTAGATCATATACACCTAGAAATTTGTCCATTTCTTCTGAATTTTCCAGTTTACTAAAATATAAGTTTTTGGAATATTCCCTAATGATCCTCTGAATTTCATTGGTATTTGTTGTCATATCCCCTTTTTCATCTCTAATTTTATTAATTTGGGTCTTATCCTTTTTTCTTTTGATTAGTTTAGTTAAGGGTTTATCAGTCTTGTTTATCTTTTCAAAGAACCAATTCTTTGTTTCATCAATTCTTTATGTTCTTCTAGTTTCCATTTCATTAATTTCTGCCTTAATCTTTACTTTTCTTTTTGTCCACTCTTTTGACATTGGGTTGTTCTTGTTTCTCTGAGAGCTTGAAGTACATCAGTCTTTATTTGAGATCTCAGTTTTTTTAATGCAGGCACTCACAGCTATAAGCTTTCCTCTTAGCACTGCCTTTGCTATGTCTAAAAGGTTCTGGTAAACTGCATTTTCATTTGATTCTGGGCATTTTCTGATTCCCCCCTCCTTATTTCTTCAATGACCTACTGATCATTCAAGTGCATTGTTTAGTGTTCATGTAATTGAATATTTTCTGTAGTTTCTCTCACAATTGATTTGTTTTATTCTATTGTGGGCTGATAAAAAACAAATTATTTCAGGTTTCTTGTATTTGCTAGGATTTGCTTTATGTCTTAAAATATGATCTATTTTGGAGAAAGTTCCTTCCTTTCTGGCAGTTTTGAGGTTTGAACACAGTACAAAAAGACTTCCTTTTTGGCAGTACTGGAGTTTGAACTCACAGCTTTGTGCTTGCTAGAGAGGCACTTTACAGTTTGAGCCATAGCTCCAGCCTTCCAAGGACTTCTAGAAGAAGCAGATCCCCACTGCTTAAACTCACCAGGTCTACATCAGACCCTCCCCTCTCCATGTCTCCTCTCATGGCCTTCTACTCAGACACTGTGCCAGGATGTCCCCAGGCTCCCCAAGCCATGACTGTTCCTTGTATTAGGTTCCCAGAATATCTCAATCTCAAGCAATAGTGCTCCAAGATAGGGGGAGTGACAAAATGTCTTTCTTCTCCAATGCAGTCACTGTCATACTAAATCCATGCATTGGGTAGAAAGCTTGCAGGTATGAGCTTATCCTGAAGTTAGGTCTGCCATTCTGTGACCAGGGCTGTCTGGTTTACCTTGTGGTTGTGGCTTTGGTTTCCTCTCCCAGCTGGGAAGACAAGGTTGGAACTATAAGCTCTTTTCTACTTTGCTCTGTTGCCTTTCTGTTTCTCCATGCTTTTCAGCTGTCCTGTCACTTATTTTGGGATTACAATGTTCTTCCTGTCTTTTTCTCTTCAGGATACAGTCTCCCCTCTGTTGCCCTGACTCCTACCTTATGTGTAGTCAAATGGATGAAGCTTTTAATTCACCATCTTGTCCTGGCTCCACCCACATTCTTCTTTTTATAAATCTAGATTCTGCATATGAAAGAAGAAATGCCATACTTGTCTTTCTGAGTCTGGCTTATTTTACTTAACATGATGGTCTCCAATTTCATACATTTCCCCACAAATGACATTTCACTATTTTTAGATAAATTAATTATTTTGTGCTAGATATTGAACCCAGCACCTTATGTATGCTAAACATATGCTCTACCACTGAGCTATACCTCCATCTCATTTTCATTCTTCTTGATGCTGAATAAAACTCCCTTGTGTGTGTCTGTTCCATTTTCATCCATTGGTGGACTGATTTGGTGATCTGGCTGCTATGTATAGTGTCTGCTCTGTTTTCAGCCTCTTCAATTCCTCCTTCAATTTTTTAGAGTTCTTTTCTCCTGCTACTTTGAATATTTACTGTCTGGTGCTCTAAATTGGGGTCTAGTTTCCTACCTGAAGGACTTGTGTCATTTTTAAAGTGTTTATTTATTTTTTCCTTTCTCATGTGGTGCAAAGCCTTGAACCAAGCAGAGGGAAAAATGTGATTTCAGAGCCTGTGGCATTGCTGTTTACCATCCCCCAGATTTAGCCCTAGGGCAGAGACTGTGTTATTCATCTTTGGTGGGTCTCCAGCTCCAAACAACAAGGTGATGGAGGTGCTTTTTGGGTGAATGAAGTTTCCTGGTTTTCTAGTCTAACTGGTTTCTATGTTTCCTGGCACCCAAGGAAAAATAATCCATCCCTTGAGAAGTTCTGCTAAGTGTGTGGACAGTATTCTATGGTGCATAGAGCACTTCCACACCTGCTGGTTTCTAGTGAGTCTGCCACAACACATTGAGATTCAGAGAAAAAAATGTATGCGGGCCTATCTGAGTATTTGGCACATTTAGAACCAGACATCTTGGATCTTGGAAGTAGCTGTTTGGGACCAAAAATCCATCCATTTAGATTCTCCCCTGACTTAGGCTGGGAAAAGAGCAAATTGTCATTGAGCCATGCTTGTTAAAGAAGTGTGACACATTAGTTCATTGTAGGAAGAAAATCCAGTCATAACTACAGTTCAGTGAAGATATTTGAGAGGGCACAGGATAATACTGTCTGGGTGTGAGGAGAGTGCAGACTAAATACCCACAGTTGATTATAACTGAGAAGGGGCAAGGCACAAAACAGACACTTCTTAAAAACTTGATACTTCCATTGGGTAATCTAAGAGCAATGTGTTAGGAAAAACGCTGCTCGCAAAGAAAGCTCACTAGAAAAGTCTCACGTCCAAGAGCAAGGTTTAATTACAGGCTCGAGCTGTCAGGCTGGCTGGGGAATGATGGCACAGCACTGACTCTGGGCTAGGCATGGCTTTTATAGAAGAGGGAGCTTGAGGAAGTTAGTGCACACGAGGGAGTCTCCATTAGGGGTGGAGCCGTCTTAGAGCACGGGAGTTTCTGTTAAGGGTGGAGCTTCCGTTGGGGTTGAGGTTGCCCAGGGGAAGCTCCATTTCTCAAGAAGTGAGGCCTGAGGATAAAATGGCCACCAATTCACAAAACTGTGACATTATTACTTTATCATTCCTCTATTTTTTCTTTAATAATGATGAGGGTAGAGGCTGAGGATCGGGAATTGAGGTGAAGTGTCGGCCTCTTAGCTGCTTCCTGCTGGCAGGGGGCATTGTATGGGGCAAGACCCTCAGACTCCTGTGGCATCCTGGTAGGGGCCCTCACAGCAGTCCTCTGGACGGTTTTGGAGAGGTTGATATCCCTAGAGGTACAACTGGTTAAACTTTTGATTAGCAATAGCAGACATGCGGTCTCAGAGAAATCTTTGTACTGTTTTTATGATACAAGAGAGGAAGCTTAGGAATAGGCGAGCAAGAAACATAGGCATTAGGATGGGCGTTAGCCAGGAGAACCACTGTGAAGTGTTGATCCTTGAGGATTCCAAGAGTCCTCCAACTCCCTTCTCTGTTTTTCTAACTGTTCCTTGAGAGGTGCTGTCACTGGGGGATCCCATTGAGCTTGACAGTGGTGGATGTCGTGAGGATGACCAGATGAGGGCCAGTCCACTGAAGTCCCAATGGAGAGGGTCGAAGATCCTTTAGGAGAACAGGATCCCCTGGTTTAACAAAAATTGTTATAGGGTGGACAGGATCTGGTCTGCATGCTCTCTGAGATGTTCCCTGAGAAGGTTAAGGTAAGGTAGGTAGTGAGCCAGAGGGGTAGGGTCTGTTGGAGGCAAGTTTCCTAAGAGAAATGGGCAGCCATACATTATTTCAAAGGGGATCAAGAAGGAAGGGCTTTGGGGGCTGATCTGGTGTGGTGGGTTTTTCTCATTGGTCATGGATTCGTGGGCTTTCTCAGGTAAACTGGTTTGGTTTGCACCTTTATTGGGGGAGGAGAAACAGTCTTGAGAGCATTTATTATGTAAGACCCAACTAGAAATATTAGAAGGAGCATAAAAAGGTCTCTGCTAAGGGCTGCATATCTAGGGATCCAGATTCTGCAAAATCCTGTGACTCCCAAGAAAGCTCTAAGCTGCTTTATGGTATGGGGCAGTGGGAAACACAGGATTGGGTCAATTCACTCATAACTCAGGGAGTGAGTCTGTCCCTTTAAGACCACACCTAGATAGGTGACCTGTGGGAGGCAGGGGCTGACTCTTGGATGAAAGAGAGCTCTAGTTCATTTTTTTATATAACTTTGTAAATGTTTGTACCATATTTAGATAAAGTATAGACACAACACTCTTACAAGGTGGTCATTTAAGAGTTCATACATAAATGAACTCTGATTTAGCAGTACTTAAAGCTTGGCAAGATCAGCAGAAAACACAAATAATTTCTTTGATAAAATCTTTCTCTCTAACAGTTTTTTGTAGATGTTACTCAGAACAGAACAATATTAAGATAATCTTGTTATTTTATAGACATAGAGAATTTGATTTTAGTTTGACATGACCCTAAAAATCTTTTAGGCAACTCTTAGATTACAGTCAACTTTAACTTTATCACACACTGAAGCTTTTTATTATACACTTTTAAAACTTACTCAGACCTTCATACAACATACTAAACCCTTTCATGGCTTGTCCTTATCCCTCCTATTTGAAACAATCTTTAGGATAAACCCTTCTTTACAAAATCCTTTCTCATCCAAAACAAAACAACATTCCTTTTTCCTTTAACTTCTCAAAAAATACATTTAATACCTATCTATATCCTTTCCAGTTGTTTACATTTTAACTTGTATTTTAACATGAACTTTTATAAGAATTTTTAATTTATTATTGGGGCTGGAGAAATTAATTAGTACCCCTTGGTTTTCTTTAAGGAATTTATGATGGGCATAAGGCCTCGTGTCCCTCAGGGTTGAGGGGATGTTGTTCTTGGGTGTGGAAATTGTGAGGGATCTTTGAATTTTATTTGAATAGGTAGGGCCATCATGGCTAACAAAACAGTCATCCCACCAGTCCACACTGTGGAATCTATTTGTTCCTGAAGGAGTGGGCAGCAGAGATAGCTGCCTGGGGGGAGGAGAATTTGAGCTGTTAGTTGAGATAGTAAATCCCATCCCAGCAGAGGCACTGGAGTTTCAGAACTATGAGGAAAGAGTGACAAAAGAGGAGGTCTCCCCAAGAGCCCGCCAGAGGCTGGATAAACCTTCTCTAGGGGCTTGCCAGATTTGCCCTGAACAATAACTCTTGTCATTGGGCTGGGGACCAGGAGAGAAAGGTAAGACAGAGAAATGAGCTCCACTGTCTAGCAGGAAAACGACCTTTCGTTTTTCTGCAATTATGGCTCCTCAACATTGATGCCAAGAAGTGGAGCGTGGATAGGTGCCTGGGACCCATCAATCCATAGGAGGTGGCATCTCGCCTTCCATCTGGAGACAGGGAGGCAGTTAGACCTCCAGTGGTAACCCTTGCAGAAAGGGCAGGGTCCCACTTGGGGGCAGAGCTAACTCCCAGGCTGGCCCCCTTCTGGGCATTCTCTGCAGAAGTGCCTCTCCTGTCCACCATGGTAGCAAGTTCAGGATGCAGGCCCCAGTCAGGTGGAGCCCTCTCTGAGAGCAGCAATGAGACCATGATGTCTCTTATCTTTTTCTCTCCTGTTAGTAAGGTCCCAGTTATAGTATACAGACATAGCTATACAGACAGACATAACTAGCTGTATTAGTTGATTCAAAGATTTTTTTCCCATCAGCCACAGACTTTGAGTTTTTTATGAATATCTGGGGCTGACTGTTAGAAATTTATCTTTGAGGAGAACCTCTCTCACCTGTGACTCTGGGTCCACTGTGGTATGCTTTCTGATAGGGTCCTTGACATGCTGCAGAAAGGTACGGGGGTTTTCTTCAGGTCGTTGCTGTACTACAGTTACCTGGGAATAGTTTAGAGGTTTGACTTTGGCCCTTTTTAGCACTTCCACCATGAGATGGCTGAAGTGACATTAACACCATTTATCTTCCTTACCATTTTTTTTTTGATTGAGCAGTGCTGGGGAATTGAACCCAGGGCCTTGCACATGCTGGTCAGACACTCTCCTAGTGAGCTATATTCTTAGCCCCAAATATATATACATTTTTTTGGCTGTACTGAGATGTGAACTCAGGGCTTTATGCCTGCAAAGTGGCACTCTACTGCTTGAGACATATCACCAGCCCCTTTTAGTGTGGATCTGTCAAGGGGACTGCCTGTGCCCCTGTAGGTATAGGCACATTTATTCCCTCATTTTTAGGTGCCACTAGTATTGGGGTTCATTGTAAATGGTAGTCATTTCCAACCTGAGTGGTCTGGGCCAGAACCCATTGCTTTTCTAATGAGGAAAGAGTCTGGTCTAGTAGAGGCATAATATTCTTTTGTATCAATTGAAAGGTTTGGATCACAGAGATAAAGGCTTGAATGTATTTGTCTGGGCATCAGTATAGCTGTCCAGATGTTGTTTAATTTCCCTTAGATCTGATAACTGGAAGGGGTCATAAGACTTTCCCTCTTCCTACCATTGCCTGTTGAAGGGGGAAGCACCCATTAGGAGGTTCTGAATATTAGGGTGGCTTAGAAGGTAGGGCACAGGGTGAAGCAGTAGGGGTGGACCTTGTCATTGATAAGGGGTTTTTTTGGTCCTCCTTCCCCATGTTTATCCTGTGGCTTGCAATGAATGGCCAGTGTTTGAGTACCTAGATAGCAATTATGGAGCCAATCTGGGTGGTCTAGAGATGAAAATGAGAAGTTTAGAGACCACAGTAATGCCCATTTTGCTGTTCCTGAGACTATAACCTTTTGCTAACAGTTGGTTTACCAGGGCTGGATCTGGTGGCCCGAGATGTGAGGTGGGGCTGGGAGCAGGGCTTGCACAACATGCTGCCGCCCAGCCCCCCCCCACATAAGCCCAGGACAAGCGATCCTGTCTGCCTAGGCCTGATCCTGCAGCCTGTCTCCCCTCCCCTCTTCCTGTGTCTAGGGGAAGTGGCGGGCCACAGTCACCGCCATGTGTGGCTGGTGGCCTAGGATGTGTGTGGGGTTCTCTCTATGGATTCTCTTGCTGTACCCAGGGGTTGGCATCCCTGTGCATGAGCATGTCTGTTAAGGGTGGAGCTGCTGTTGGGGTTGAGGTTGCCTGGGGGGCGGTTCCATTTGTCAAGAAGTGAAGCCTGAGGATAAAATGGCCACTGATTCACAAAATGATGACGCTATTATTCTATCACAATGTGGTGTTAATTTAGGAAACATTTATTTTTCTTTATTGGCTGCTCTGCACCAGTTTAAACAATGTAACTTTGCCTCTCCCCCTATCTGTGATATAAGAGAGAAAATGATGAAATAATAACATTTTAAAATGAGTTTTATTATTTAAATTACTGGTCTTTTTTATGTCTAGTATTTAAATATAGTGATTTTTTTCTGATCGCTGAAAAAAGTTTGCAAAAAAAAGAAGTATAAAGATCATAAAATTACTAGTAGACCCCCCCTCATGAAGAGCATGATGTTAAGGTGATGTTGTATTAAGCCCAACATTCCATCCCCACCAGTGCCAAATCTACTAAGTACCCCAGTTTTCATCAGTCTCGGGAGCTGCTGGATGAGTGGGGAGTGACCCTTCTCTCCTCTCTGCACATGCTGTCCCCTCATTACAGGGGACACACTGCTGAGGCTTGGAGTGAGTAGGAACCAGCTCACCCTGACTTGCCAGGGACTTTGGTTTCAAGCACTGAACGTCCTCCATCTCAGGAATGCCTTAGTCCCAGGCAACCTAGAGCAGTGGGTTTCTCTCTGTCTCTTCCTCCCCCATCAGCAGACTGGAAGGTCACTGGGTCAGTCACTGGAGAGCTGATGAGGGCTGGAACTCAGCAGCAGACTGTTCTGTCAGGGAAGGCCAGTGTGCTAAAGTCACAGCTCATTCACAGCAGGGCTCTTGCTTCTGTTGGGTCTGTGCCAAGACCTCATGCTCACACTGCTCTCTGGCTTCCCAAGCAGCACCTGAAGCAGAAAAGCAAAGCAATGGCCTGGTTAACAAGTTAGCTTCAGTGTGCTGGCCTGTCTGCCTTCCATCCAGGGCAGAGGATGTGACCACTTCCTAGGAAACCATGGCCCTGAGAATTGTAGGAGCCATGCTGCTACTGAGAACATGAGTTTTCTGGTCCCCATCTGGCCCCTTGTGTCCACTACCATCACAATGAGTAATTTGTGGTCCCAGACTTCAACACACCATTTCCCAGAGAGGCAGACTCCAGGAAAGCAATGAGAAGACTAAGGGTTTGGATGTAGATGCTAGGTTGGGCTTTAGCATCATTTATCTTATTGTATTATTACCTATAGTTGGTATTTCTAGACATAAACAGAGTGTGGTATACATTGTGAAACAGAAAATAGGAGACAAGATTTTTCTTTGTGGGGGAGGGTAATTGAAAATCATTGAATTTTCAAATCATTGAATTGCATTGACTTGAAATTCTTACAACCAGTTAGTGAATTGGTGTGAGTTGATAGCTCTGGCTCAGTGAGGGCAGAATCAAGGTTAAACAAAGATGAAGACTCTAGTTAGAACCAACCTTGACAATCAGAGGCCAGGTGCGTCAGTCTTGACGCACCTTGTCTTCTTCTCTGTTGTTTTTTTTTTTTAGTATCTTTCGCGCCCCCATTTCCCCTTTCCCCACCCCACTCCTTATCTAGATACCAAGCACCACCTCTTGACACACTCGGAAAGTCCTAAGGTTCTTCCAATCAGGACTACCTGGCTGGGGGGGCAGGAACAAAGGTCAGTAGTGCTTAGAACCTGCCCATCTGGGTAGATTCAATGTCTTGGTAGCCCCTTCTGCTACCCACCCCCACACAAGGTCCCACTCTCTTCTGGGAACTTCAGCACCAACACTCCAAGTAGGAGATTTTCTGGGTTCTGACTCCCATCTCTCTCTTTTGACCCTTCTTCTTCTTCTTTCTGGTCTTCAAGCATCCCATACTCTTGTCTGGGAATTTGGATTCAGAGTCTGTATGGATGGTCTTGCTTGGTGTTGATTTTAGTCTCTGGCAACCCAAATTCTTATGAGGTTTTTTTTTTTTTTAACCACTCTTTACTCCTGGGCTCTACCCAATGTGCAACTGTTCCAAGCCACCAAGGCCATTGGCACCTGGTACCTGAGAGCCAGGCAGAAGTTATCCCTGGCCACCTTACCAGCTGGCTTATGCTCAGAGCAGAAAGCAAGGGATTTGCTTGGTTCCCAAGGCAACCATCCCAGGTCCAGAGGGGACCTGTGCAGGCACAGAACAATAGTTTTGCAGACTCTTCTTCCCCTAGGGAAGATGTGGTTGAGAGACAGGTCCTAAGGGAGGCAGATGCGGGAGCCAGCACGAGTGAGATAACAACCGCTTTTCACAGTGTTTCTTTCCTATGCAGACAGCAGCCTCAAATCCTCAGTCTCTGTCCCTGTGGGAGGGACAGTGTACCAGCCCCTGTGAGGAGAGGGCGATACAGGGAAAAGAACTTCAGTTTTGAAGCCCAAGAGCTCAGGGCTCACATTCGGACTTAGTTACTCACTAGATGAGTAAGCTTGGCCATCTATGAAATTGAGAAAAACACGCTTTTCTCACAGGGTTAAGAAGATTGGATTATATAAAGTAGTAATGTTCCCTAGCAGATTGTGTGGGCCATTAAATAGTAGCTGTTACTATTATTTTTTCAGATAAACAATATTCAAGAGGGAGTCATGGACTAGGCATGGCACATCTATAATCCCAGCTACTCAGAAGGTGGAGGTAGGAGGATCAAGGTTCAAGGTTAGCCTGGGCAAAAGCAAAGGACCCTATCTCAAAATCAATCTAAAAGCAAAAGGACTAGAGACGTGGCTCAAGTGGTAGAGGACTTACCTAGCAAGTTTGAGGACCTGAGTTCAATCCTCACTACCACCAAAAAAAAGGAAAAGAGGTGAGTCACTCATCTAACGTCACATAGCTGATTGGTGCCTAATCTGGGACATAAACCCTTATCTTCCTTTGTCATATATTTATAAAAAAGAAAGGGAGGAAGAAGATGATTCTTCAAAGACCTAAGTCACAGGTCCAGGTTTTAATACCCTTTCCTGAGCACTTGTAGTGAGTCATGAATTTGACTTTCTCACTCGTGGCTCCAGAACTATTACCCTTATCTTATATTTCAGAAGTGAAGTATTTGAACCTGGATTCAGATCACGCTTCTGTGACATCAGTCTCTTGATATTCATCTCTGAGCATGGCCTCTCCTCTCCAGTAGCTGTCACCCTGGCATTAAACTTGGGGGCAGGCAGAATCCTGGCCCTGCAGGTAGAGTCAGGAGGCCCAGGGGAAGTGGAAAGAGCAGCTCTGGAAGGACCTGGCCCTGGGGAAGACACAGTCCTGACCCTCCTCCTTCCTGTTTGCTTGCTCTTCATTGATTATCTTTCTGAAGGTCTGAGAAGAGTAAGGAAACATGGCTGCTGAGGTTGGGGCCCTGCATTCCAGACCCCAGATCTGCTGAGGAGAGTCTGAGTTAAATGAAGCCCCACTAGATGGTTCCATGGTGCCACCTCTCCTTGCTTCAGTCAGGCTGCTCAGATTTCTGTCACCACTCTCTCTTGCTTCTTCCAAAGTGGCATTTCCCTGGGAATTGAACAGTCAGTTGTCATTTGTTGCAAAATCATTCATAGAAGAAAAAACTTTATAACAGTGCAAGTTATAGCTTTTGCAGCCAGAGAGACCCAGAGTTGAATCCTGAGTCTGCCACTTAATACTTGCATGACTTTGAACAAGTTGCCTAACTTCTCTGACCATCTTTCAAGTAGGCGCGATTAAGGAAGGAAGCTGAAGCCCACACAGATGGTACCACCATCCTGTACCGCATTCCAGAGCCCGATTCCTAGCTCTGAAGGCTGAGGTATGTCGTGGTGATGGAACATGGAGACTGTCTCACAATAATTAAAATGCACACCAGAGGATCTGAACACCGGCATTCTGAGACATTAGTTTACAAAGGAAAATAGATCTGTCACATGGAGTCAAATGCCTGCCTTCGTGATCAGTACGTATAGTCACACAGGAAGTCAGCTCTCCACAGAATGTTGCTCTGAATGTATAGAGAAGGCAAACTTGGGATAATTTAGGGATAAAAATCACTGCACTAATTTAATAAATACTTGAGAGACTTCTTTATGCCTGCTATGGCCAAATTGAGTCACACCCCCACTTTATATGTTGAACTCCTAACCACCAGTACCTCAGAGTATATCCATATTTGTATACAGGAGGCAATTCAGTTAGAACGGGGTTGACAGGGATCCTAATCTAGTCTAACCACTGTTCTTATAAGAAGAGGAAATTTGGGCACAGACGTGCCTAGAAGAAAGTCCATGGAAAGACACAGGGAGATGACATTATTTATAAGTCAAGGAGAGAAGTTCCAAAAGAACTGACCTTGATCCAGGACTTCACCCTCCAGAGCTGCGGGAGAATCAATTCCCATTGACTACATCACCCTGTCTGTGATGCTTGGTTCTGGCAGCTTTGGAAAATTAATACAATTCCAGACTAGGATAGAGATGGGGTTGGGGGCTGGGGTGGTATTTACCCTAATGGAGTTGCCTTTTCATGAAGGGGAATGAGCCCAAAGCAAGCAAACCAGGTTCTGTCCCTGAGGAGGGGACATGAGCTGAGACTGGACGAGAGAGAGTGATCCAGTCTTGGGGAGAGCCAGGAGACAAATGCTGGAGCAAGGAAAAGTCACAAGAGCAAAGGCCCTGGGGCTGCAAAGCTCAGGCCAGGCCAAGGGGAGGAAAGACTAGGGGCCTCACAGAGCAGCAGGGCCAGAACACAGGACTCAAGTGTCCATGTGTGGAGTTTGGTTTTCTTCCAAAGCAATGGGAGCCCCCCAAACAGAGCAGTGACGTTTCAAAGATGTCTCTGGCTTCTGCGTGGCTGAACATCTGTGGAGCAGGGAGGCCATGCCGGAGGTTACTGCAGCTGTCCAGCAAGCCATAAGGCAGGCAGAAGAATCAGAGAAGAGGGGAAGGAAGTGGTGTGTTTTGGGGGGCTACGCATATTGACAGTAACTGTGACAGATGGAGTATACGGGAAAGAGTAGGCTAATCAAAGCTCTCAGCCAAGTGCACGGTATGTGACTTAGTCAATGGGGGGTTTGAAAGACATGGTTTGGGAAGTGGACAGGGAAGTAAATTTTCTGTAGGAATGATGTCTATGAAACAGAGATAACTTTGCCAGTGATGACAGAGCGTATGAAGCCAGGGAGCAAGAAGTTTCTCAGAAGAGCTGTCTGGGGGCTCGGACCAGGTTTTACATCCATCCAACTCAAGCTGGCTTAACACAATATGTATTGATTGGCTAAAGTAATTGGCTCAAAGGCTGCATATTCTCTCTCATATGTGCAATATAGACCTCTTACAAGCAATAGTATGAAAAATAGGTCATGCTAAGGGGAGGTCACATATGAGGGGGAGGGTAAAAGAAGTTAAGAAGGTGAATATGGTTAACATACTTCCTATATAAGAATGAATATAGAATTTTTAAACCTGTTGAAATCACCATAAGAATGGACTAAGGAAGAAAGGAGAAAAATGGAGCAGATGAACCAATTCAGGTTATAATGCATACATACATGGAAATGTCACAATGAAACACCCTGTATAGCTATCTTAAACAAACAAAAATGTCATTTTTATTCTGTTTTTTTATACAACCAGAGAACAGGAGGGCAGAACAGGTCCTGTCTGGGGGGTTGGTATCAGGGGAAGGAGGGAGGAGGTAGGGAAAAATGTAAGAGGGTGAACATGGTGCAAATACTTGTGTACACATGTATGTGAAGGGAAAAATGAGACCTCTTGAAACTATTCCAGGAATGGGGGGAGAGGGGATAAAGGAGGATGATGGAGGGGGTGAATTCAACTATGATATACTGTAAGAACTTTTGTAAATGCCACAATGTACCCCCAGCACAACAATAAAAATTTTAAAAAATAAAGTAATTGACTCAAGTGGATAGCTTCAGCCTTGGCTGGATCCAGTTCTCCAATTCCTCCTCCTCCTCCTCCTCTTCTTCTTCTTCTTCCTCCTCCTCCTCCTCTTTTTCTTCTTCTTCTTCCTCCTCGTCCTCCTCCTTCTTCTTTTCTTTTTCTTCTTCTTTCCTCTTCCTCCTCCTCCTTTTTCTTCTTCTTTTCTCTCTCTCTCTCTCTCTCTCTCTCTCTCTCTCTCTCTCTCTCTCTCTCTCTTTCACACTGTGCTTTGGGTTTGAACACTCACTATCAAGTCTGAGATGGATGTCTTGGGGGAGGCAGCTAAACTCACCTCTCAAAACCATATGGACCAAAGGTGAGAAAGAAATGTTCCCCAGAAGAAAGACCCAGACAGATCAAAACAACCATAGATGGCTGTGTTTTCTGGTGCCTGACACCTCTGCAGAGGAAAGCGATGATCACAACCTTGCATTCACCAAGTGTCCCAGCAAGTCACTGGCCGTGTACATGGCTTAAGCCTCAGCTGGGTCAGGCAGTCACATCGAGGCATGCTTGGCAAATCTTGGCCAGGACTGCTTTGAGTCAACCTGAGGGTACCAGGGACTGTCCTGGGAGAGAACTCCAGAAGGAGGGGCAGCCCCTAGAGCTGGATGTATCAAAGCACCCAGTGCTCCATGGGGAGGCCTGGCTGGGGAGCCCAGTGGTCCCATGGCTTGTCACTGTGGCCACCCCCAGGGATTAAGTCCTGCTGGATCCTCCTGAGAGGGTGAGAGCATAAAGTCCTTTGCTGCTAAACCCCTGTAGAATCTGGGGCCAAGTGCCAGCCCTCCCCAGGGTACAGACAAGGCTTGGCTATTAGAGGAGGCTCAGCAGCCCTGGAAACAGCAGTGGTTCCACAGGAAACGGACTTCCAGCCACTTTGCTGAAAATCAATTTGAAAGCTAATTTACTGAAAGCCAATTCACCAAATGACCAAGCCACTGAATTATTGAGGAGTTTTGATGAGTTTCATTCTTGTGCCTGCCTTTACCTTTGGCTCTTGTTATATGTGAGGGTGTGTCAGGGTAGGTAGTGGGGATGTTTTAAAATGTGGCCCCCAGGGTCTGTGCTGCCCTTGCTTCTGAATCACATGAATCCTTGTCACCTGCCCTGCCCTTCTGCTGCCATTTTCACTTTTCAAACAGTCTCTCTTCTGCTTTCATGTTTTCTCTAACCCAGATGACGCCTATAGTCAGGATAAGCTAGGATATACTGTAGTCATAAACAACCCCCAACTCTTAGAGGTTTGTCTTTACATTAACAGTTTATATATATATGTTTTTGTTTGGTGGCACTGGGGTTTGAACTCAGGGCTTCACACCTGCTAGGCAGGTGCTCTACCACTTGAGCCACTCCACCAGCCCTTTTTTGCATTGGGTTTTTTCAAAATGGAGTCTCTTGAACTCATTACCTGGGCTTTGAACTGCAGTCCTCCTGATCTCTGCCTCCTGAGTAGCTAGGATTACAGGTGGGAGCCACTGGTGCCCGGCTCATATTAACAGTTTATTTCTTACAAATACATTTGGCTCTGGGTTTCAGTAATATTTTACAAACAGGTCCAGGAATCAAGGCTGCTTTGATCATAAGGACTCTACAATAATATCAACACTAGTTCCATAATTACTGAGTCAAGGAAACTTCTACCAGGAACTTCCAAAACTGTTAAATGCTCCCACTAGGAAGTGACATTGGACACTTGTGCTTACATCTCATTGGCCAAGACAAGTCATGTGGGCATGCCCAACTTCTAATGGAGGTTACAAAAGATCTTCCATAGAAGGAAATAGCTGGTATACTGACTACTAATACTAGTATTAGGAACTAATGAAGTGTATATTTAAAAAGTAAGGATTTTGATAAATGATGCTTGGGAAAAATATATATCCACAAGTAAGAGAATGAAGTTGGACCCTTGCCTATTGCATCAACAGGGATTTGGGCCTTTCTGTCTTTCTGCCCCACTATTATTTGTGCTGGTTTCCATAGATATGGTTGCCTCATGATCCAAGATAACTAATGGATCTCCAGTCATCACATCCACAGTTCAGATGGGATGGAGAAAGAGGAAAAAGCATGAAAAGTCTGCCAGCTGAATGAACTCCCTTTAAGGAGATTTCCTCTGAGCTCTACCCATGATCTCTGCTTACATAGCCTTGTCTAGAAAGATGGAAAAACATTTTCTTGGCACCCGGACAAGCTAGGATTCTGCAACCAAAGAGGAAAGAGAATCAGCTGTTTGCACACAGTTCACAGTTTCCCGGATGACTGAACGCCTTGCATTTTGCCCATTTCTTCACACAACTAATTTCTAAGTTCTGTGCCTGGCTATAAAGAACAGACTCACCCCTGAGACCTGTCACCAAGCAGCTGGGTGATTGTGAGGTCCTCAACATTTCCCTGTTTACAAAATGGGATTCTTAGGAGAATTAGTGAGAAAAAATATGTATTGTTTTGTAATCCATAGCAGCATTCAACAAACACTGTTGTCTGTTTCTTAGAGTAAATGCTCATTGACTTGAATATACTAGACTTTGTCAATGTCCTCTACCTCTACCCTCAGCCATTGTCAGCCACCTTGGCTCAGACTCACACGATGCTGCAGGATGGGCTTTGCCTCCATTTTATGAATCAGGAGTGTAGGATTCAGAGTGGTTGAGTAACCTGCTTTAGGCCACACAGCTGTGCCCAGGTTTCAGTTCCACTCTCTCAGTTTCTGAAGCCTGATTCTTCCACCAGCACTAACATTCAAAAACTATGTGAAGCTTCTGGAAAACAAGAGTGCTTTTCTCCAATGGCCCATTTTTCATCCCAGAGCGTTTCTGTCGATTGCAAAGGAACCATAGCTGAGTTCAAGGTCAGCTACAGGAATCTGGGAGCTGACTGAACCAGAGGAAGACGTGCGAATGGAGAACAGAGTCCTTCAGTAAGCAGGGAGGCCAGAATGGATCCTTCCTCTTTTCCTGAGACAATTGTCACTCGAGAGTCTGAACAGGGAAGGAAACTTCTTATTCCAGAGAGAAAAATGTCTGCGGAGCCCGCACCATTCACCACAATCACCCTGCCAGAAGCACTATGCTAAAATGACTTGCTAATGGCTCTAAATTACAGCATTGGGGATGCTCAATGTGGCAGACAGAAAAATGGCCCAAACAGTCCTTGTCCTAGTTTCTAGAACCTGCAGAATAGCGCCTCAAAGGGCAGAGCCTTTGTATCTTTGCAGACCTGATTAACCCTGGACCTTGAGGTTGTCCTGAAATATCTGCTTGGGTCCAAGGTCACCACATTGGGACTTAAAATCAAGAACTTTTCTGGCCTTGAGCAGGGTGAGATGGGACTCGGGGAGAAAGGCACAGAGGGATGCAGTGTTGCTGGTTTTGACAGATGGGGCCTTGAACCAAAGGATGTGGGAAGCCTCTAGATGCCAGAAACGCCCAGAAGCCGATTCACCCCAGAGCCTCAGGACTGGAAGGCAGACCTGTGGATGCTTTGGTTTTGGTTCCTTGAGATCCAAGCTGGACTTCCTGCCTACAGAACCGTCAGATGATAAATCTGTGTTGCTTTAATCAGCTGAGTTTGCCGTGGTATGTCATGGCAGCAAGAGACAAGGAACTCTTGGAAGAATTATCGGCTGAAAAGTTTGTTAGTTTGTAATCAAGAAAACAACAAAAAACTGCTGAGGAGTGCTGTGGGGGGAGCAACCCTTATACACTGTTGGTGGGAATGCAAATCAGTGCAGTCACTATGGAAATCAATATGCAGGTTCCTCACAAAACTAAATATAGACCTACCGCACGATTGTGCTCTACCACTCCTGGCATGTATCTGAGGGAATCAAACTCAGCATCCAACAGCAACATCTGCACACCCATGTTTATAGCAGCCCTATCCAAAATAGCCAAGCTCTGGAATCAGCCTAGACGCCCATCGATGCATGAATGAGAAAAGAAACTATTGTACGTATGTTCAATGGAGTATTATTCCATCATAAAAAATAAAATTCTGTCATTCGTTGGAAAAGGGATGGAACTGGAGATCATCATGTTAGGTGAACATGAACTCAGACAGACAGACATGCCATGTTTCCTCTCAAATTCGGAAAAATGAAAAGACATGAAAGTAGAAGGAGGACTATTTAGAAAGAGGAAAGGACCAGTGGGGAGGCAGAAAGGTGAATGGGGGTGAATGGGGGTGAATATGTGATCCTTTGTCCAATCAGACTCTGCGTCCTCTTTGTTCCACCCATGCCAGGCACCTGCTAGAAGCTTAGCAGTACTTTCCTCCATCTTCACAAACTCCGACCCAGGGGGTGACAGGTCCTGCCAATCAGAGGAGGAAACTGAGACTCTGAGGTGGCCGGGGTTACACTCCTTCCCTCTCTGGCAGTGCCCGGGACAGAAGCTCAGCCACGTCCCCCATCCTCATGGCCGTGGCCACAACACAGGTTCTTCTTTGTTCCACATTTTTATTAGTGCATATTAACTGTAGAGTGTGGGGGGTTTCATTGTGATATTTCCATACATGCATATAATGTGCTTTGATCAAACACCCCCCATTACCTTATCCCCTCCCCCCCCACTTTTGTATCTTTCTTACAATTTTTAATCAGGTTCCATTATGTCCTTTTCATATGTGCATACAATGTACTTGACCATATTCTCCCCCTTACCCCCTTCATCCTCAGTCTTCCCCCTTCCCGACACATAGCCAATTTTTTTCTTTAGATCCAGCTTCACATATAAAAGAAAACATTCAGTATTTGTCTTTTTTTTTTTCTCTTGGTGGTACTAGGGTTTGAACTCAGGGCTTCCCATTTGCCAGGCAGGTGGCTATAACACTCGAGCCACATCTCCAGCCATTTTCTTTTATTTATTTTTCAAATAAGGTCTCACTTTTTGCTCAGGCTGGCCTGGACCACGATGCTGTTATATGTGCTTTCTGCCCTAGCTGGGATGACAGGCATGCACCACCATGCCCAGTTGTTTCCCATTGAGATGGGGTCTCTTAAACTTTTTTGCCTGGACTGGCTTGGAATTGTGATCCTTCAATCTTAGCCTCCCAAGTAGCTAGTACTACAGGCATGAGCCACCAGCACCTAGCAATTTTGTTTTGGCAGTGCTGGAGTTTGACCTCAGGGCTTCGTGCTTGCTAAGCTGGCGCTCTAGTGTTTGGGCCATCCTCCAGGGTTATTTGTCTGAGTCTGGCTTATTTCACTTAACCGGATGATCTCCTGTTCCATCCATTTTCCTGCAATGACATCATTTCATTTCTCTTTATGGCTGAGTAATACTCCATGGTATATTTACCTCTGCTGATTCCATGACTTGGCTGTTGTAAATAACCCAGCATAGGTACTTAGGTCTCTCCCCAGTTATGGCCACTGCTTTCTAAAATGTCACCTGCCACTGATCTTGTCCCCAATTCATCATACACTGTAGACAGAGCAATGTCTCCTGTATGTGATCTGTTCTTGGCATTTGTCTGCTTAAACTCTCCCAGGGGTCCAGCCTTCCTAGTGTGCTATTCAAGACCCTCCATGGTCCAGCTCCAAGTGCATTCCTTCTAACTCTGTGTGCTACACATCCAGCAGCATGCTCGCTTTCTGCCAGAACATGCTGTGGACTTTGAACCACCACATAGACGAGCCTTCTCATAGGACAGACAGGATGCTGTGGATCAGAGAAGTGCAGATAGCTGCCCTAGGTCACACAGCCTGCATGAAGCAATCAACACTGGATCCCAAGTTCCCAAGTAGGACACCCTGGAATCTTAAAGATGTGTCTCTGATCCCTTCATTTCCCTCCTCTGCGGCCTTTGCTGAGTGAAAACAACCACCTCTCCTGTGAGGAGGACCACAGTAGCTCCAATCTGTTCTCCAAATGGACTGCAAATCTAACTGTTCTCTATAGACAAAAACCTTTCAATAACTGTCCATTGCTCTTCAAATGCAGACCCAAGTCCTAGGGATATGGCCCTGATGTGACTTTCTGACTCCATCTCAGGACCCTCACTGTGATCCCCACTCTCTTCCAGACTCCCCAACGCACCTTGCTCCTTCCCACCTCAGGGCCTTTGCTTATACTGTCTTTTTTGTACTCCTCCTCCTCTCTCTTCCTCATCCTTCATCTCTCTTTTGCTGTCACTTCCTCAGGGTGCCTTCCTGGTGGCAGAATGGGTGGAGGCCCTCCGTGAGACCCCCTGTCTGCTCCTAGTCCTTTGTCCTGTTCAGGTCCTCAGTCTGTAGCTGTGTGCATGATTGTGACAGCTCATGTCTTCTATCACACTCCAAGCACCTTGAGTTTGAGCAGGGATGTCGTGCACTTTTGTGTCCCCACTGCTGATCACAGCCACTGGCATGAGGACAAGAGTCAAGTGTTATCTGTGGCCCTGTAGTGAGGTGGATCTTGTCACTGGCATTTGCCCTTCTTATTAGGAAGAGAGCGAGAAGGCAGCGCGTGGTTCAGTTCTATGACACATAGTCGGATGGCCTGTCATGCAGGGTGTTTGTTGTTGCTGATGCTAATTTGGTTTTGCTTCGTTTCGGGGGGGGAAAGAATCAGAATGTTTAAAAAAAAAAAGATAAAACATTCCAAAAACAGTTTAAGCTGTAAGAAACACTATGCTGTTAAATGAACAAATTTAAATTAATCTCACTTCAGAACCCGAGCAGGGATTCATGACGACTGCTTGAATTTTTTTCTTTTTACTGCAATATCTTTGGGGCCAGGCCTGCACAATGAGGCACAGAACGTTATTTGACTGTGAGTAGGACAGGCCATATGCATAGCACACCAGAGGGACTGATGGCAAAATCGCCTGCTCACCACTTCTCATGCATTTCTCATGATGCCATCTGATCCAAACGCATTCCAGAGGCTTCTTAGTTCCAAAGCTTTTCAGTATTTGGATGAGTTCTGTTTAACTCAGTAGGATTTCCAGTTTTTAGCTTACTTTGATTATGGGTTTGAATGGAATTCATTATTTTGTTAAGAGTTTGCATTCCAGAATCCACCAGCAAGCATATGAGCTTTCCAAATTTATCCTAAAATAACACTGTGCTTTTTTTTTTCAACGACACTGGAGATGTAAGTTGTTTTTCTTAAACCTCTCCATGAAACACAGTCCTTCTCTGATGCCTTTCTTTTGAGCTATAACTGAACATATATAAAACAATATTTGGAGTGCACACCTGTAATCCCAGCTATTTGGGAGGCAGAGATCAGGAAGATTGTGGTTTGAGGCCAGCCTGAGCAAAACATTAGCAAGACCCCATCTTAAACTGTAAGCTGAGCATGGTTGTATGTGCCTACCCGCCCACCTATGTGGAAGGCATAGGTAAGAGAATCACAGCTCCAGGCAAAAAACATGAGGCACTAACAAAATAACTGACAAAAACGACTTGGGGGTGTTGCTCAAGTGGTAGAGCTCCTGCTTTGCAAGTGCAAGGTTCTGAGTTCAAACTCAAGTCCCACCAAAAACCAGAAACAAAGAAACTTTAAAATGAAGGTATGTAAATTTACATTTATTAAACTTTTTACATTAAAATAATATACGTCTATTTCAAAAGTTTTAAGAGAAACAAAAAAAACAAGAAATGAAAGAAAAGATGACACTACTTAAAGATAGTCACTATAACACTCTGGCATTCTCCTTCAGCCTTTTGCTACACATGTATGTATATTTTCTTTTTGCAGCATGCTGTAGTACAGTTTCCTGACATGTATACACACACGTGAACTCAATGTGCGTATCTCAAGGCATCACGGGTGGCTGTGTGTCATTGAATGACCCCAGCCAATGTGACCAATCGCTCTAGAAAACATTGCCAGCGCAGTAAATGGTCTATTTCTCAGCATTTCAGAAAAATAGAGCATTGCAGGTAGGAGGGAGGGAGGATGTGGGGCCAGAATTCAGTGAATAATGCTTATGTCTTAAATCACATAGAGTATACTTGGATCTCTTTTTGATAGATCTGGAACATTCTAGAATGAGTTTCTATGTAGGAATAAACATACTTGTTTTTAGAAGAGTTATATCTATGCAAGGTTATCAACAATAAAACCAGTAATTCTAGTGTCAAGAGGGGAACCCCATCCCATTTTTCCCCCAGTACCACCCAAAATGGCACTTGCTGATAGAAAGAAAAAAAGTTGCCATGTTTATTTGTGTGCAAGGCTAAAAATTCAACAGAAGAACTGAGGTCAGACATTCCAATCCTTTCATGTCCTCATGATGGCTGAGAAAACCAGTCTTTCCCTTCAACTCCCTGCCCTTGGTAGGGGTGGCACAGAAAGACTTAAGAAAATCAGAAAATCTTTTTGAAGAAACGCTAACCACATTTAACAATGCACAAGCTATTGTTTCTAGAACTAGTTTTGAAACCAATCTGTACTTGAGACTCAGAGCCTGGCACGTGTGCTGGTCAGGTAGCACTTCCGCTCACAGTGTGGTCTGTGGGAATGCAATACTTGGGGCCAGTACATCTGGCAAAGGAGCATCCCTACTTGTAGCAGGGGCTTCCCCCGACCCCCACATACATCATAACAAGTTATAAAATTCCTACTTGGGACTTGTGAAAGAGTATAAGTCAAAGTGGATTTCCCCCATAATTGTATTACCACTGAACACTACTAGTGCTGATATTCTTTTAAAAAGTGGCAACATTCCATCTTTACATGGGAACTGCAACAATGAGGTATTTTAGATGATCCATACAGGTTTGCTCCCAGCCAGTTTCATGGCCTCAATAGCTGAGTGTTCTGTAAACTGTAAGGATTAAACGAGGTTCACTTCTATACAGACCAGGTTAAATATTTTCAGTGTACTTGCTGTAAATATTTATTTGATATAAAGTACTTCTTTTTGGAATTAACTCTGTTTTATTTGCTTTTTTTGTAGTTTTCTTGGACATTTATTTATTTTTGCCTTTTTAAAAGTATTGCTATATTAGAGGTACATTGTGACATTTATCAAAGTTCTTATAATACATCACAGTTAAATTCACCCCTCCATCATTCTCCTTTATCCTCCATCTGCCCATTCCTGAAATTTTTCCATTTTCATACATGAAAAATAGGTCTCACTAAGGAAAGGTCACTAACAGAACAGGGAGAGTAGAAGAAGGAAGTTAAGAAGGTGAATATGGTTGATATACTTTTATGCAAGAATGAATACAAAATTTTTAAATCTGTTGATGTCACCATAAGAAGGGGACTAAGACAGAAAGGAGAAAAAAAGAGGGAATATAAAGTGTTTCTAATAAAACCTCACACTCAGAGTTAAATCTCTCTGAATACAACCAATTACACACAAAAAACATTCACTTCAGTCAATTCGAGGTCACTGCTGATTACCCTGAGGTGAAAGAGACACTATTTCATGTGCCCAAGGGCAAAACCATGACATAGGCTTTCAGAGTTTGAAAGATGGTGGCAGGGATGGTGGAGAGGGAATGTTTCCTTTCTATCTCCTCTGGGACACAGGGACAGTTCTGGGCCCCAGGAGTTATCCGCTGAGCACTCATCACAGTGCCTTGCTCAGTGCATGCCCTTAATGTCTGCAGATGAGGAAGAGAAGAAGATTCGTGAACAGGGAAGGTCTGGGTCTGGCATGGTCCCTACGAGCCCACCACGATCCTTCGGCTGATGGCTCCCGGCAAGGTATAGATGAAGAGGACCAGGAAAATGATGAGGACGATCAGAATGAAAGCAATGATGATGTACTTCTTGTAATTCTTCCAGATGAGGTGGTACAGGCACTTGAAGGGACTCACAAACCAGGAGAAGGAGGTGTTTGGGCGGCTGAGGGCAAGAGAGAGGGAATCAGTCAACACTCAGGATCTCAGGCCCTCACGAGGGAGGTCTGCCTCCTACTTTCTGGGGACCCACAGGAGAAGCCTGAGGATTGAGGGGTGGTGAGGGAGGACCATGCTGCCTGAAGCAGAAGCAATCTAATATATGGACAATAGTTATTCTTATGTGACTTTAAAGGTTGGTCTGGAGTAGAGCTAGAGGCCAATCAGAGCCCAGCTGAGGCCCCACCACCCTCCATCCATCCTACCATGACTGGCTCAAACCCCACCTCTTACCTGAAGTCTGTCTCAAGCACCTCAGTCCAAAATGAGCCTCCTCACTCTGAATTCCTGTCCACCATTGCTTGAGTCACCCCCTTTCTGAGCTTAACATGTTCGTCTTCTATCGTCTCATAGCTCTTGTGAGTCTCCTATTTCTCCTTAGATAAATTGAAAGCTCCAGGAGGGCACAACTTATATTTTACATCTCTTCTGTGTTCTCCAAAGTGTTTTTCAAATGGGCATTAAGGAAACATTAATGAACAGCATCTATTATGTCCCTAACACCATAAGAGGTGAAAGGCAGGTAGAGAGATGCCACTCATCTTGAGATACCTGGGGCCTGGGGAGGGATGGGACAAATGCAATTCCAAAAAGTATTTTGTATACAAGATTCATATTTATAGCTATTCATTTTTTGCAGTACCGGAGTTTGAACCAGGGCCTCACGTTTGATAGGCTGGTGCTCTATGCTTGAGCCACTCCGCCAGTCTCTTTTGTGCTGGTTACTTTTGAGGTGGGGTCTCTCTTTTTGCCCAGGCTTAGCCTGGATCATGATTGTCCTATTTATGCTTCCCACCATAGCTGGGGTGATAGGTGTGTGCCACCACACCCAGATTTTTTCTGTTGAATTGGGGTCTCATGAACTTTTTGAGATCCTCCTGATCTCAGCCTCCTACATGGCTAGATTACAGGCATGAGCCACCATGCCTGGCTTTACTTTTTAATTGATGTGAAACGAAATATCAAATTGAATAAGGTAACCATTTATTTCTAGTAATTCTACTTCTGGGGCTTTACTCTAAAGTAGTAATTTATAAAAAGAAACTATTTTCATCATATTGTGATAATGGGAAAATGTAGACATAGTTGAATATCTGATTATGGGGTGATGATCTGGTTGGCTATGGACAAGTGTGTAGAATATTTTGGACATTAAAAATTCCAGTTAGGGAAACTATGACAACAAAGCAACAATTTTAAGTTAGGGACAAAAATCTTTAAGACAAGTTTTCTCTGTACAATTAGAGAATAACTAGAAAAAACTCGTGAAATTCATATTCACATAAAAATGAATAGAAAAAATGTATTGAGATGATTCTAGAAATGCTTGTGTGGAACATTACAGACAACATCTTCTCCAGGGTCAAGTACGCTCATGTGTTTAGATATTACAGTTAAATTGTAAGAATGAAACTACATGGGCTGGACAGCACCAATTCCTGGACCCCCGGCTTCCCTCAGGGAGGCTCCAGAAAATGACGGCTCCTCTGAACCCCATGGGGGCTGCAGACACCCTGTCATCCATTTCCCATGTTCCCACCATAGCTCACTCACTTGGGCTTAGCCAAGGGCTCGGGCTCCTTCCGGGCCTTCCCGACAGGATTTTTCTCAGCTTCTTCTGCTGTAACCAGGTGGAACTCAGCTTCAACCTTACCCTGTTTTTGTAAAGACAAAACTTCAATTTCTAGTGACAGACGACCTGCTGAGGAAAAGCAACTTCCTAGAAGAAGTGTTGTCATGTTAGAGAATGCTAGGAAGTATTTTGACAAGGTGTTGATTTATTTTGAGAAATGCTGTTGTCTTTTTAGTCCTGGGAGAAATAATTTTATGATGAATAATAAAGGCCCCAGAATGGTGTTACTGTTGAATTGTGTCAAGCAGAGGTTCCCACGTGAACACACAGACTCACATATGCTCCGTCACATCTAGTACTCCACTGTAATCATTTAATATATGAAGAAGTAACATTAATCACAAAAACTGAACAGTAATTAGAAAGAGGAGGAATGACTTGAGTTGGCAGGCCATTTTGTGTCTGCTGCCATCTTTCCTTCTGTCAATTTTCAAGAGGAAATTGGCAGGTAGAGTTCCATATTTGCCTATGGCTTTTCTGTCATCCTTCATTCCTTTTGTTATCGACACTAATTACTTCAGAATCATTCTTTGTTTCTTCTTTTCTCCTGCCCCATGAGAAGCAACCTGTCTGATTTGGACGTTGTATGCCATCAGCTTTTTCAGAGCTTTTGGTCAAAGTTATTAGCAGGCAGCGATGTAAGCACTGCATTTTTCAAAGGATAAGACAGAACTGCAAGAGTCAAACCATTCTCTTGCCTAACTCATTCATTCATTACCTTGGACTCACTCTGCAAGCCAGACACTGTTCTGAGCACTGGGGACTTAATGATTAAGAAAATAGAATCCCTGGTCTCCTGGAGAGCCCATTCTTGGTGGAGGCAATCCTCTCTCTTCTTGCCTCCTTGAGTTTTGTGCATTGGGATACAAGGTGACAGGAGTCTGGAGCATCATAGGGTACCCAGCACACACAACAATTGTTAAAACTTCTCCCTCTAGAGCGCATGTGGATTAGACATTACTGGACTTGGAGGCCTAGTTGATTTCTTACCCCAGTTAAAAGGTCTGAGATTCAGCCGAGCCAGAGGTCCCATGTTAACTTATGCTTCGCCTTCCTCAACCAGTAGGATTGGTTATCATGAAAATGTAGTCATGGGATAAGTGAGGAAGAAGTAGAATGCTCAGGATGAGTGAGGGGCAGGAGGAGAGTAGCATGGTTGTCTGAATGAGTAGAGTGTGGTGGATTTTGTTACAGGGGAAGTCATGCATTCAAATCTTGGTGGTCTCATTCATTCTTTGAATTAGACGCCTGGGCCAACTCAAAACAGCATTGTATGTCCTCTTATCTGGAAATGTTCTTTAAATACTTGGATGTATGTACTCTCTTGTTCTTATTGAGAAATCATGGCCCTACCTGCCTGTGTAAGCACTTAGTAAGTATTTGAAAACTGTGAGAAAGAAGGAATATAAAACTGAAGTTAATTGTAACCATCAAACTTAGGTTAATTGCAACTATCAACAGAATAATAATAACTAATTGCAATGCTCTGTTAATTGCTCACTTTGTACCTAGGCTATTTCTTCTATCCCTATGTATGTAGGTATGTATGTATGTATCTATCATTAATCATCTATCTATCTCAGCAACAAATAAGGTAGTCCTCATTTTTATATGGAGAAATGAAGCCAGGAAAGTCAAGAAACTTTCCCAAGGTCAATACAATAAGCCAACCAATCAGAATTCAGATCTATATGCCACGAAAAATTTGGGGTTTTTCAATTACAACAAGCTGCCTACCAATTCATTCCTCTAGTTGCCAGGCAATTGGAGTAGAGGCCTTACAAGTCTCTTCCTGACTCTAGTGATTCCATGATTGTCCTCACAACTACCTCTAAAGGTACCTGCCTTCTTGGATCTCAGCTTCTTCATTTGTCAAACAGCCAGGTGCTCTCTAGAACAACCTGGCTTTAACTTCTAGGATTTATGAAAGTCAGAGTTAAAGTCCAAGGAGCTTTGCAAGATTTGACAGCTGGCAGAAACCAACCCTAAACTCAAGGCAGTGGGATTTCCATATGCAAACAGAACTAGTTTCCAAAGGTCTTGCAGAGGTGACCTCAGCTCTGCTGAGTGGTATTTTGTACACCAGGAACTTCATTGAGTCGCTCTAATCTGATGAAGGGTCAGTCTGAGAAGAGCTGATCACTTGCTAGGCTCTGGAGTACTTAGAAGAGTGGACAGAAATCAGCAGAGAACACAGAGGGGCAGAGTCACAGGACTGCAGCTGCCTCTTTGTTCTCTACAATAGTAAGCTCAGTCATAACGCTTCGCGGCTTGCACTTTGTGCTTTGCGAATCCATGATTCCACTTAAACTCTTCGGCAACCCAGCAAAATAGTTCACATTTGTAATTCCAGTTGTCAGCCAAGGAAACCAAGGCTCAGTGATGTGTTGTTACAAAATCAGGATTCATACCCAGGCCCTCAAGGTCAAACCTCATTCCTCTGCTACTTTATGTGTCCAAGTGGCTCCTTGTCGAGGAAGGTAAGAAGCAGCTATTTATTTAATAATCAATAACTGTGCCTTTTCTGAAATGTTCAGGAGAAAACCCATAATCCTTACCATTGCTCTGCCATTGGTATATGCATTTGACCCAAATCGATGGGCTGGCTTTGGATAGCTTAAGGATATCTAAGGATAGTCGAGTGAGTATAGGGCATGGTACAAACTGATCTGCATTGAAACCAAGCTCTGTTAGCTATGTGAACTTCAGTTTCCTGCCCTCTTTAAATCTCACTGTCCTGGGGATATTAACACAATGTACACTTCAGTATTAAGGTTGTTTTGGAACATAAATGAAAAAACTCATACACAGTGCTTTGTGTAGTGCCTGGTAAGTAGAAAACCATTAAAAATGAGAGCTGTCGCCTCCAACACTATGACATCAATAGAAACACATGGTTAAGGGAAAACATTTCTGCCTACACAGAAAATACCCAGAGAAGTCCCACAGATCCAGATTCTTAAAGAAAAAACGCAAAGAAGGCTGAGAATATTTGGTTAATTCTGCTGCAGGCACAGGAGTCATCTGCTGTTATCTTGAGGAGACTTGCTCCCGCCTCACTGCCTTGCCTGAGTGGCTGCAGAGATTTGTTGAGCAATCAGAAGGCAGCAGAGGAGGTGTTATTGAAGCATTCTGATCAACTGCTTCTCATGGCTTATCTCCCCACACACAGCATTCCACACCTACTCCAGCATCAGCTTGCATCCATCACCAAGGAGAGATCTTAAGCTAATAATATCCTCCAAATGTTATTTGAAATCAGGGTTAGTAAAAAATGGACAGTTTGAGAGATTATCCATTAACCTCATGACATCTGTGGATGGGAGAAATGATAAGGAAAGGTCCCGGAAAAGATGGTGGATTTGTTGTACTGCCTTTGTTACTGAGGTTCTTCCAACTTTAGCATGCCCAGAGAGGAGAGTCTGAGGGAAGTTGAGAAGTGATTGCATTCAGAATGGGCATGCCTTTTTCATCAATAATTATTGCCCATTAAAATGCAATATTACATGAAGTATTACATGAAGCATTCACAAATGCTAGTTTTAGGAATCTATGTTCCTAAAAGCACTTAGAAAAAACAATATATATTATATAAACACACATAAATACATATATACGTGTGTGTGTGTTATATAGTCATACTTTGAACCTAGGAATTCTATTTCTGGGTAGCCTAATTAAGAAAATAATTCAAAACTCTGAAAAAGCTTTACACACAAAGCAGAGTCATTCTTCTTTTGGATGCTCAAATTGTCCTATTTGTCCTGATGAGTTATCTCAGATTCATCTCAGATTTACTCAAGTCAGCCCCTTCTCCAAAGATCCTTGACTTCTTTGGCAGGGTTGGGATTTAAAAGCCAGGATCTGGGTGCGAGGAGCCTTCTTTGCTACTGGGCAACTTTGCTTTTGGTCCTGTCAGTGGGAACAGCTAGACAATACAGTTATTAAAATCCATGAGTCCATAGGAATATAAAAAAAGGAGCAAGGGAAAAAAAATCTCATTTTTCATCATTGGAGATAACTCCTACTAATTCTTAATTCTAAAATTTGGAAATTAAGAGATATAATGAGCATTTATTTTGTCCTTTGGGGTGTGGGGAAGGATAGGGATGATAATTTATTTCTAGTCCAAGAGAAAAAGCTCTTCTTAACAGACAAATGCCAACTAATAAATGGAGACAGAATGGTAGGAGATTCCAAGATGGCAGCTAGAGGGAGGAAGCAGAAAGTGTGCTTCCTAAAGTAAAATCTTGGAGAAATGCTGGAGAAACACCTTATAGGAAAAACCACCAAGAAGAGGCAAAACTTTGACCCCTCCACACCTCCAGCCTGCATAGCATCTCCACTTCACGTTAAACGGAGAAACCAGGAGGGCTTCCACACTGCCACCAGACACCAGTGCCCAGACCGCTTGGGAAGACGCAGACCACAGGGTGAGCTAAGCGGCACATGGTACTCCCACAGACAACCCTGGGCCAAATCAGCATAGCCCCCCGGACAGACCGACCCCCACCCAGGGAAAAAAGAAAAAAAAGCTGAATAATAAGCAATAACAACAAAAAAAGACACGTAGCAAAGAGGGTGGGGTGCCCTGAGCACCAAAGAGGGGGGAGGGGAATCCCTCACAGAACTGTAAATAAACAAGCCAGGCTGGAGAAGGCAGGAGCGGTGGCACACACCCAGCAACCAGGAGCAGGAAAGCTTGTAAAAGTGGCAGTGGGAGGAAAACTGCACAGGAGAGGGGGGAAGACCCACTTCCCACGTGAACTGTAAATAAACACGCAGGCCTGAGAAAGTGGGTGCAGTGTCACCTCCCCCAGTGTGCTTGGAAATGGGAAAGCTTGTAGCAGTGGCTCCTGCACAGGAGAACTCTGAGTAAACAAAGCCTGCGGGGCCAGGTGAGTGCTAAGCTCACCCCAGAGATCTGCATAAAAAAACACCTCCAGCAACAGCAGGCTGACAGCAGCGGGCAGGTGAGCCACAGCCACAGATAGCCAGTCACAGAACTGTCTCCAGACTCTTTTTTTTTTCCTTTCTTCCTTTGATGAAACAGCAACCAAACTACACCTGCATGCTGAAAAACTTACTGAAACTGTGTTGCATTTGAACTTGGGACACTTTGTGGTGTTTTTTTGTTGTTGTTTTGATTTTTTTTTGTTGTTTTTTTCCCCTTTGATGAGATGACAGAACTACTTCTGAGACACCATCTCCAGGATTGGAAGCTGAGGGACTAACACCAAAATTATTAAGTCTGGAACTATATTGCATTTGAACTAGGAGATTTATTTTATTTTATTTTTCAGTCCTCTCTCTGTCTCTCTAATACCTGTTTAGCTTACTGTTGATTAGTACACTATCTCTCCCTGTTTGTTTGTTTTGTTTTTTTTACTTATTTGTTTATTTGTTTTTCCTTTTTTCTTTAACTTCTTTGCTTTCCCTCTCCTCTCACCCTTCCATTCTAAATATCACCAGTGTTAATATTACAAGCTAGAAAATACTTAGTTGCACACAGTACAGGGACAATAACAACACCAAGGGCAATGATGGGAAGACAGAAAAAACAGGGAAACCAGCAGTTTCCCCACAGCAAAAAATTAGTACAGGAACCAGAGGGAAATGAAGAAAACAGATACTCAGATCCATACTCCAACAAAAAGAAGATAAACTATGCCAAAGAACCCAATGAAGCCCATAAGAATAATCTAAAAGAAGAAATCCCACAGGTACTCAATGAGAATTTTATAGAGATGATACTGCATAGGGTCAACCAAAATGTACAGGAGACACTAAAGAAATTCCAAGACAACAAAAATTGAGAATTTGAAAAAGCACAAGAAGAAATAAAAGAAACCACAGAAGCACTGTATAAACACCAAAGTGAAACAGAGAACACGATTAATAAAGAGATAAATGAACTCAGGATGAAAACAGACAACATTAAAGAAGAAGCGAGTCAGGATATGGAAAACCTCAGAGACAGAATGGTAGAATTAGATGTTAGATACAGATAGGTAGGTAGACCGACAGATGAAAGGAAAGAAGGAAGAACAGAAGTAAGGAAGGGTTAGGGAAATCATTTTACAAAAGCAATGAAACAAATTAATCAATATCCCCAGTGGGTACTGAAAATCATTGTGTGAAAGGTGGCAGCAGCAGACAAATTCTCTACAGAGCTGAAATGTTACCCAACCAGTTACATGCTGAATGTTAAGGTGAAAATGAACCTTACAAAGAAGAGGTCTTCAGTGTAACCAAGTGAGCAAACACAGCATCATATAGGCTGGGGCCATTGGGTAGCATGTGTCTCCTGACATGCTCCATTGTAAAGTAAAGAGTATCTCGCATTTTGTGTGCCCAAAATACTTAACCAGAACCTGATAAAGCTATTGTGCTTAACTTCTCATTCACAGGAAATATAGGGGATAGGGAATAAGATAATTACATCATGAGAAGACAACCGGATAAATCACGCTTCTTCTTATCAGATAATCAAGATAGGGAAAATTGTTGGACAACTGTTGTAAAATTAAGTAGATCAAAGTGATAAAGCAAGCAATAGCAACACAAAAATCAGGACTGGATCTTGTACAGAAAAAGAAACAGGTATAAAAGACATTTAGGGAGAAATGGAGGATCCGTTTTTATAGACTGAGAAATGAATAGAGTATGGATATCTATATTAGGCAATTGTTATTAACGCTTACACATGAAGACAGCATTGTGTAATGTAGTCAAATGTTCATGTTCATAGGAGATGATGCTGAAGTATTGAGGGGGGAAATGCCAGAATGCCTACAAGTTATTCTTAAATAGTTCAGTAAAAAATGCCATAGAGACAGATAGACACACACATCCACACATCCATACACTTGGATATATAGACAAAATAAAAATGACAAAATATTAGCAAGTGTTGAATCTTGGTAGTGTTTCCCTATTCCTTCAATTTTTCTGCATACTTAAATTTTTTAAACGTTGAGGAAATATACAGTGATTAAACTGTGGCATTTCTCTCAAGAACGTAAAGAGTTAATTATGACATTGATAACATAATGTCAGGAAATGCTCATTGTAACACTGAGTGTAACAAAATAAAGATGCAATTTTATATATGGTTTTAGTTTTGTAGTGCTGAGGAACAAACCCAAGGGTTTGCATATGCTAGACAAGTGAGGAAGACACAATTTTAAAATGGAATGACCAAAATCCGTACATAGAGAAGCTATGGGAATAAACAACACACTAGCAATAGTTTCCTTAGATGGTAGACCCCCCTCCCTTTTAATTTTAGTTATTCTTAATCCCTGAGACTTGACCTGATGATCTATGGGATTCTCCAGGAAAAGAAACTTCTCAATCTCCATCTCTTACAGGAGTGACTTCTTTAAAGGTTGCTTTTAGAAGAATTAACTGGAATGAAGAGTATAAAGTGTACCGGTGTGATATGTTTCGTGAAGAGCATGTGTCATAGATTGGCTTTTTCCCTTTCTCAAGGGCACCCATCGCTCAGCTATCCCCCGGAGCTATTTTACGTGACTATGAGGACATTCACATTCCACGCGAGGAACGTTGTGATTCAAACGTCTGAGTTTCACTATTTGGGGTACTGATAAGCAGCTTTAAAAATAAACCTGGCAGATGGCAGTGACTGTAAACAAACCCCTTCTTCTCTGCCAGTGACTGGGACAAGAAAACAGTGACATTCTAAATGCTTCAAAGCATGGGGGAAGGGGCGGTGCAGAGATGGAATTAGTGAGACTCCCAGTCCAACCCATTCCACTTAGAGAACAGGAGTTAAGGCAGGAAGAACATTTTGCTTTGGGACCATCCACCTTGCTAGCACATGAGGAGAAAGTTGCTGGTGGCTGAGTTTCCCAGTGTGGATAGAGCACAAGGAAGGGCCTTGGCTCACGCCCCTTCTGCAGGCCACAGTTTGGCTTTCACAACCTGGTTTCCTGCTGGGATCAGTGGAGGCTCTGACTACAGCTACTGTGTGGGGAGGATGGAATCCGTTCTGTTCTTCTTTGGATGTGTAAGAGCAGATACAAATTAAAAAGAGGCTTAACTCTCTCTGTTGAAAATAAGAGACGAGATCTGTGCTCTTTTCCTTTTTCTTAGAGCTTTACTTTAGAAGAGTTGTAATTACAAGTTCTTTCTCTTCTCTTTGAAATGTATATAAATCATCTTGAAAACTGGATAGACTTTTGCCTTTATGAGGAAGGACACAGAAATGGTCTCTGTGAAATGCAGACATCAAGGGAATTAGCTTCCCAGCCTGGAATCCCAGCTATTCTGGAGGCTGAGTCAGGAATATCCCAAGGGCATAAGGCAGCCTGGGCTACAGGGTGAGAACCTGTCTCACAACAGAAAAAATAAAAAGACTTGTTTTTGAAAAAAAAGAGAGAGAGAGAGAAAGAGCATGCCTACCTCCACTTCTGAGTTGAGCCTAACTTCTGCAGGTCCCTTGCTCCAAGTTGCAAAACTACCTCTCATAAAGGTTTGCAATTTTTTTCACTCTTGACTAAGACTAATTAGCCAACACAGATGGTCACTCCAATTACCAAGTAAACCCAGAATGAACTATGTGTGACAAATAGTGCTACCAAGTTCTCTCACTTGAGCTTATTATTTACCTTAAATAGGTGTGCCATTATTATAACTGCTACATAACCGGGTAGGTTTCTTTCTATCTCTGTCATCGCTCAGCAAGTTGCTTGTGATGTTCCTCACACTCTGGATTAATGATTGCTTAGTAATAAAATTGTTTTGCTTTTCCTCTACTTCCTTTGTGGAGAGGTTTTCTGAATTGGAAGAAGATATTGTTTTACATTTTATTTCCCTAGCAGATGTCACCTCAGACGTCCATGGAGAAGACTGCTGAAGACCCCGGGACTAGGTTGGATGACCTCTGTTTCTATGGTCCTTCGCCAGAAAAGGAAGGATTGCATGGTGGTTAACTTAGAACCATACAGCATGGGTTTGAATCCTGTCCTTCCCAGACTAGTTGTTACATGAGGTAAGATATGCCTCAATTTTCTTTTTTTTTGTAAAACAGAGATTGCTAATATACCACACACACACACACACACACACACACACACACACACACACATCATGAGGCTTTAACAGATAAATGAGTCAGTATGCATTAAGCATTAAGACCTGTGGAGATTAATGAAGCCCATTTAAACAAAAACAAAAGCTATTCAGAGCTTGCTACAGTAAGGAGTCAGCGCCCATCACTTGTGTTTGGCAGCGACTCTGGTACAGACAGGGGGTGGAGAGGCCTCCTAATGAGCCAAGGGAAGGCCTCAGGTTTGTCCTGATTAGAGGGTTCTGGCCTAGGGAATGGTGGAAGCCATGGGAGAGCATATTTGGAACAGGGAAAAGATTAGGGAAACTGATGTCCTTGACCAAGGCTGGCTATTTGAGACTGCTCAATGCAGGCAGGAGCTGTGGTTTGACTTCCTGAGATGGTGTGCTGCAGAGGTCAGAGTCAGAGGTCAGGAGTCCAACTATTAGCAGTATTTGGTCTGACTTGTGTTTTCAGTCCTTCAGAACTGTGGTTGACAAAGTCAGCTCACTTAATGGTACTTGTTATTGCCAGTCAGAGCTCTCTCCACCCTGCAAACTTACTGCTAGATGACTCTGGTCTGTTCTCCCCATGAAACAATATACTTCTTGGGCCAGGGGCTGCATTCTATTTACCTTCGTTCTCAGGACACCCTACCAAAGAGAAGGCTCTCTACAAATTCAAACAAATGAATAGCTCAGAAGAAGAAACTTTACACTTACTAGAAATGAAGAACATCTGTCTAATTAAAAGCCCTTGTACTTAATAAACAGATTCTTCATAGTAGACTGGGAAACCACATCGTCTTGGCCAATTCACTGTTTGTAAGGTGTTCTAAAGCAGTGTATTGGAGGCTCTGTCTCCCCCTTCTCTTGCTTAACCCATTAGGACTGAGATAGTCAGCTGTTTCAGGTTTGGAGCATTTCCTTTGTCCTGTAACGACAGAAGGAGGTGGAAGCAGGAACGGTGCCAAGCAATGGCTCAAGCCAAAGTCTGACATTTGTTGAATAGTTAGTATATCACAGGCCACTGGTTCCGTGTCATCTAAGGGTCACACTAGCTCCCTGAGGGGCATACATTTTCTTTATTTTTGCAAGTAAGGAAGCTATGACTCAGGGAGATGAAGCTCCCCGAGGCCACCCAGCTGGTAAATAAGGAGCCAGACTTTGCACCTAAGTTGGCCTTGAACCCACTGTGACCTGATTGCCTGGGGCCAGTCACTCCCATTCCCTTCTCCCCAGCCTATGGCAACCACTAATGTATTTTTATGAATTGTTATTCTGGTCATTTCATATAAGTGGCATCAGACATTATGTGAGCTTTTGTGAATAGATTTCACTTGACACAATGTTTTCGAGGTGTATGTCAGTACTTCATTCCTTTCTATGGCTGAATAATATTCCACTGTGTGAATACACCATTATTTATTTATCCATTCATCAGCTGATGGACAGGTGGCTGTTTCCACTTTTAGGCTATTATGAATAATGCTGTCGTGAACAGAACCACAATGCTGCTGAATCCAATGACCTTACCTTCTCTGTCACTTCTGTGTCACCACTCAGGAGTGCGTGACTCAGTGACTCAGTGGTCCTTCTTAACGATCTTCCTCTCTGGGCTTCTTTGTCAGATCTTTTTTTTTTTTTAATCATCCAGAGCCTTCTCTGTCTCTTTCTCTAGTTTTGATCCTCTCCCACCCATTGTCCACACAGCAGTGGCATTCATGTGAGTCAGGTCCCCTCACCTCCCAGCTGGAGGCGCTCAGTGGCTTCCCTTGGAGAAGAGAATGTGAACTCCAGCCTGGCCGTCAGGCCTGCATGACTAACTTCCTTGTCCTCACCACCTCACCAACAGCGCCCTTGCCATGCTCTGGGTCTGGGAAGTTTTTTCGTTCATATTTTAGTTTTTTCAGAGCAAGGGACTTGCTCTCATCCCAGAGCCTTTGCCTGTGGGATCTGCTCTGTGGGAAATGCTCTCCCTCAAAGTTTTCCCCAGTGCTCACTACTTTTCATGCCTGGGGTCTCAGCCTAGTTTCATAGCCACAGCCCCAGAAAGGCCTCCTAACCACGATGTCCAATGGAAATCTCTGCGTAGGACATGCTCTAATTCAGCATTCTGCCTCCTGTCCCGCCCTTGTTTTAAGTTTTCTGTCTTGGGGTGGGTGGCTACATATGCCAGTGTGTGTGTGTGTGTGTGTGTGTGTGTGTGTGTGTGTGTGAATGTGTGTGAATGTGTGTGTTGTTGACTTTAGATTATAAGCTTCATAATAGTGGAGTTTTTGTCTGTATTATTCTATTTTATTCCCAGAACCTATCATTAAATAGATACTCAGAAAATATCTATTGGATGAAATGAAGAAATAAATAAAATGGCATGGGAAAAATCAGCAAGAATGAAATGAGGTCACAGAAGACATCTGAAAATGTTTGGTAAACTCTAAAGGGCTATCAAATGTGATAGGTGACTGAGTATGTGAGTGTGCTATGTAATATACAATGCATATGTGTAATCATGTGTATATAATTACTGCTTATTAATTGACAGAAACCAGAATTATGTCAAAAGGCAAGAACTGGATTTCTGAAACTGGCCCTCCCCATTCCCATCCTCTGAGGCCACTGGCACCTCAGGCTGGTGAGCCTGCTGATAGAGCTTCCTCGTGCCTCCACACGGTGCCTTGTGGCTCCTCTACCTGACATACACATCACTCTCTTTTTCATCTAGAAAATACCCTGAGCGACAACTAATCCCAAAGGGTGGCGTGTAGTAAGCCTTCAGGAAGTTCTTGAGGGAATCTGAAGAATGAGTGTGTCTGGAGCCTGGATCCCTTCACCAATCTCATCAATCATAGGGGCTAAATTGAGTATGGAAAAAGAGAAAAACTAGAAGATAATAAAACTAGACACCATGGGTGTCAGACCAGCAGCTACCATTTGCCCACTGAGGTACACCACTGGACCCTTAGGCACAGGCAGCAGCTAGCAGCAGAGATAAAAGCCCATCTATCAACTTCAGTGTCTTTGTACAACCTCCCTGATCTCTTAAGTCAGTCCTACTCCCCTCCGGGGGTGGGGTGGGGTGGGGAGCAATGAGGGGATTAAAAGAAACAGAAGAAGAAACACTTTTCCCAATATTTGTGAGAGGCCAGAAATTCCTACAATGTGTGCCACCCATGGACCAACCTGGCAATGCAGGGAAAGGGCGAAGTGACTTCCTGATATTTCCCTGTTGAGGAAGTTTTTAAAGAATGGATCAATTTTTAAATTGAGTCTCATGCTTGAAGGTAAAGGGATAAAGTAGTTATACTGAAAGTGTACATAAGTCAGGATTTTATGCATAATTTCAAGCAATGTTAAAAAAAATTAATGCCGGGGCATAAGTTCAGGCCAAAATATTAAAAAAAAAAAACAAAGAAAACCCACCCCAAAACAGACAGCTGTTCTATCAAGTAGGCTGAAATACAAAAGGCTTAATGCATTTCTAAAGCTTTAAAACTTGCTTCTCAGTGGAACCTTTGCTCTAAAGGCTCTACGTCACTTCAAAGCACTTAAGTTGAAGTTCACAAAATGACTCACAGAATGACCATGATGTCCCCTGACTGTCTCCCCACCCCACTCCTACCATTGTCACTTACTGTGAGCTCTTTGCTTTTAGCAAAAGGCCACCAGCCACGCACACGCCTTTGCTGGAATATAGATATCTTGTTCTCCTCATTTGCATTTTCAAACTTGGAGAGATCACAGGCTTTCGCAGACTTGGCTGCTCGAGGGAAGCTATTGAGGTTCATTTCCAGGGAGCCTGGGAAGAGATGCCCGAAACAGTTATGGGAAAGTGCTTACAAGTTATGGAGGGCTTTTCATGTACCACCTGGACTCACCCATTCACTCATTGGTCATTCAGTCAGTATTGCAATGAAGGTAACACATGCTAGGTATTGGGAGCATATCTATGACCAAGACAGGCATGGTGACATCAAAGAATTGACCATGTGAGCAGAAGACAGGGCAAAGCTGCTATGCATAACTTTCAGTTTTTAACTTTTTTTTTTTTTTTGTGGTATTGGGGATTGAACTCAGGGCCTCTCCACTGCTAGGCAAGCACTCTACTACTGGAGCCATGCCTCCAGCCCTAAGACTCCATTTTTGAGTGTCATCACTGCCAAGCAACATCTCAGCTCCCTGTGTGGGGTGATGGGCCTCACTCAGTTTTCTCCTGCCTCAGGAATGATCTCCCCATAAGAGTCCTCCATCCCCACATCTCCTCACCTCCCTCTTAAAGCCCACTAAACTCCTTCAGTCAGAGACCAAGTCCTTCTGCCCTTGTGTCTACTCCCCAGGACAGAGGGGGAAGCTCAGTGAGTCCTGTACCATGTTTCTTTGTTTTCAGAGTAAGATATTACCATAAGTATTGTAAACTATTCTTAGTTAATTGTGGAAATTTTAGAGCATGTACATCAGTTAAAAAAAATGAGGATAAAAAATGTTTCCACAATTTCTATAATTCTATCCCCCAAAAGTGGGCCATGATTTCTAGCCCTATTCTTCCCTCTGCCCCCACCTCTCTCTTCCTCTCATTCTCTCTCTCTCTACACACACACACACACACACACACACACACACACACACACACACACACACATTTTACAGAAATGAGATTTTCCCAGCGCTCTTTTTCACTTAATGCATCCTGTATAATTTTCTAATTCATTAACTTTTCCAGTATTTTAATGACTGAAAGGCTGTCACTAATTGATTTCTTACTATGTGGGGGAGGCTGTCTGGTTTGTTCTTTAATTGAATTGTCACATTTACAGCTCCAGCACCCTGTGAAGTATGAAATATCACCAGCCCGATCCTACAAACAAGGAGAACAGGCATAGAGTAGAGCAGTAATGAGCTCAAAATTTAACTATGTCTTAAAACTAAGATAAGCTTAAGTCCATTTGAATGCATAGTGCCCACCATATGGATACACTAGAGCTTCTTTAGCCAATTCCCTAGCAATGGCTGTTTGGCTGTTTCTAATTTTCCTGTCATAAATAGCACTGAAATTATTATCCTTGTAACAAACTCAGACTCAGTTCTCCAAAAGCTGGGACAGAACCTTTCACTTTGATATGTGCTTGACCAGGTCACTGGCTTACCCAGGAAGTCATCAGAGGACAGCCTTTCAAAATCCCAAACCTGGAGCACCAATACAGCTGGAGTCTTACACTCCATCTTCTCCAAGGAAAAGATATTCTCCCTCTTAGTGATAACCATTTGCTTCTCAGCAGGAAGATACTGAAATGGAAACAGGAAGCGCCAGTTGAAGTTCCCCTCTCCTGTCAGGGAGTTGTAATGCACGTCTGTCTCCTGCTTGTCATCTTCCAAACCCTTTATCCACCTGAACAAAGATTAAAAAGTTTCAACAGTCAGAACACATTACACAAACATCAATATAATCAAGAGTGATTTAACTAGTTTCAGTTTTTCAATTATTATCTAGTTGGATTCAGATAGAAATTCTCATTTTAATTTGAAAGAGGAAATAAGGACCAGAGAAAAGACTCATTCTGAAACAGACTGGGGAAATGTCCTTAATTGTTTGAGTAGGTCTGAAGCCCAGGAAATCAAGATGGAAAATTCAGGAACTAGGAAGTAAAGGTATAATCAGAACCCTGTTATGCTGAGAGACTTCTTTCTTAGGGGTGTCACCTCTGCCTCAGAATGTCTTGTACACAGATTACTCACTACCTTGAGGCCTCTAAAACTGGGCTGGTTTAGACCTGCTGTCAGGCCTGCATTGGTCAGGTCTCTCTCTCTGCTGTCAGGCACGGAATTGGCTTCTTCTCTGGTTCTGGGCCCTGATAGTTGGGCAGGCCTAGATCAGTGTGATATGGTGTTAGGAAGGCTGCCAGTAGCCACCTGGGTTCCAGTCCTGGTTCTACCCACTACCTGTGCACCTACAGATCAAGTAATCTGATCCCTCTGCATCTCCAGTATATCTATAAAACTGAAGCAGTCTAACACCTGGTTCATTGTTCTTTCTTTTCAGTATTATCCAGTCTTCCGCCTCCACGCCCATCATAAGTGAGCCACCATTCCTATGTGTTTCCCTAGTACTTAATCCATGGTGAATTAATTCAGAAAATAAGCATTTTCATTTAAACTAATTGATAACCCAAAGCACTTGCTTTCTGAAATCCTTCTTCCCCAGGGCAGGTAAGGGGAGAGCAAGATCCTTCTCATTACAGAGGAGTGGTACCACCCTGGGATATGGACCCAATTATTCAGCTAAATAAACATGAAGACAACAGAGAGATAAGGAATGTGAGATGAGAAGAGGGCCTAGAACAATGCTGTGGGCTACTTAACAGTCAGATGGGAGAACACGAGCTTTCAAATCACTAATCAAACCACTAAGAAGGGTAGTGTGGGAGGGAACCAGAGGGTGTGTTGCCAAAAGGAGAGATCAGCTATGCAGAGAGTCCTCAGAGGGCAATAAGGTAAAGTCTAATGAGCACACCAACACCCAAGCAGGACCAGGTAGATTCAGCAGTGTGGAGAGGGCTGCTCCTCAGTGAGCCCAGCCTAGGGAGAGTGCTGGGGAAGAAGCCAGACTGAGTTGGGTGAGAAGCAAGTGGGAGGGGAGGGAATGGAAAAAGTGAATATAAATGTCTATTTCCACACATTTTAATGGATTAGGGCTCTGGAAGTCTTAGCCTGAACTCTTTCAGATCATTCCATATGCAGGACACATTAATCTTTCCTGAATGGGTGATCAGAAAGCAATTTCAGAGGATCTTAAGTCTGTTTTTAAAATATTATTTTGCTACATCTATTACTCCTTCTTTGTAATAACTCATTCCAATAGTCTTATCCTGAGAAAATGAAAACTTCGAGTGGACATGCTTTGACTGCCAAATGAATGGATGTGTGCATTCAGAACACAGGATGCTTCTTGCTTGGGAGGGGCAAAGACCTATCAGCACAAGGCTACCGTGAGTTTATTGTTTCCGAGAAGAGTTTGGCTAAGGTACAGATTTAAGTCTAGTTTTCTTCTGACTTGCTACATCCTCTTCCCCCTTCCTAACTAGGGGTTAAAAGGAAGCAGGGACAAGATCTAACAGAGAGATAGCAAATGCTTCATTCCCTGGTTCCTACATTGGTACCTTTTTTATTGGTAGCACAGCAAATAGGAAGATGTAAATCTTAGCTTCTGCATTAGCCTCATAATCTGATAAACCAATTTTTCATCAGTAGCACCACATTGCTCTACTATTTTTAGTTAAAGGTAGATTTTAGTTTGAATTTCACTTAAAAGCTTAGGAATCCAACATTTAACTGGAAGATGTCTATGTAATAAGATTTACTCACTAAAAATATTTTCATAAAGTAATAATTCTTAGCCAAATGAACAAATAGGAGAAGAACTTGACAAAAGAAAGAGGCCTTATCTGGGGATGTGGGTGCAGTAGCCTCCATGAGGTAGAGATGTGGGGAGAGTAAAAAGGCACAGAGGCGGAAGGAGGGAGAGGGAAGTTTGCTGATGACCTCACCCTTTAACATAAATATCACTAGATTTTTGGCCTGTGAAGATATTCTCATCCTCTAATATGACATCTTCAGTGTTCCAGATGGTCACTCTCAACTCATACCTGGGGTCAAGGAAAGCAACATTAGGTAGATGGCCTTGAAAACTGAGTCAAAATGCATTGCTCTTGGTGTACCAGCTTCCTCACATTTCTCAAGTTCATAAATCTAAACAGTCAAGGTCTTGATTCCGTCAGAACCAAGGAGCCCAGCTGGAGATCTCGGAGGCTCCCAGAGCACAGAAGACTTGGAGCAGATCCTCCTTCAATTATTAACCAGCGTTTTTCAGATGAGGATCCTGCAGTTCAGAAGCCACCACTTGGACCATCATCACCACTGTCATCACCCACCAGCTGCTGTCACTGGCCAGATGGAAAGTGAAATCTGACTATCAGACAATTTACCAGACACCAGATCAAGCAACTTCTTCCCTAGTGGTGAGGTGCAGCAGACTCACCCTTTGGGTTTCCTTGGCGAAATGTCCACAGGAGGTCCAGGTGGAGGCATGTCCTTGGGAAACATGTCTACCCACATCTGCAAGTGACCCTTGTTGACAAAAAAAGAACCCCCTTTAGCTTAGGGGGAGAGTGGGGAGTATGGACAGTGCTTTAAAAGATCTCTTTACTAGACATGATGTTAGGTTACCTTGGTGCACTTATACATGTATAACATGCATAGACAGAACTTACATCTTTAAGAATTACTTGAAGCACAAATTAGAGCAAGGGAAGGGCGAGCAAATCCTTATTGAGTCCCTGCTATGTGGAAGATAGAGTGCTATGCACTTTGACACATATTATCTCATGAATTCTTGCATGTCAGGTGGGGTTTGAAGTTTCTCACAGGCCAGGGTTCTACCAAAATAGTTTTGTAATTTAAATTATAAATGGTAAAAAGCACAAAATCCAACACTGACTCCAGGGCAGAGTTTCCTGGCTCTGGCATTGTTGACATTTGGGGCTAGTAATTTTTTGTTACAGTAAGTAGAGCTGTCCTGTGCATTGCAGGATGTTTAATTTAGCGCCACCCACCAATTAGAGGTCAGTAGTACCACCATCCACTTCTAGTAACTCAAACTGCTTTCAGACATTCTTAAATGTCCCAGGGAGAAGGTCAAAATTATCCTTGGATGGAAGACATTACTCCAAAGCACACAAGGTTAACTTTTAGGGACAAAGGCACGTTCCTTGAGGATAAACATTCCTATGAAGGCCACACCTGACTTGCCCAGTACCTGCTCCATTCCTGGCTTATCCTTGTGGTACAGTGGCCGCGTTTCTATGTGTTCGGGAACCAGCCTACACCCAACCTCAGGGATATCCTCCCAAGAGTGTAACACCTTGAGAGCCAAGTGCTCATAAGACTCCACGGTCTCCTCTGTGGGGAAGAAAGACAAAGGAAGAAACTGGTCAGATGTGTGTTCCTGCAGGGAACTGAGTGAAGACTATCAAATGCATTTTGAAACACACCCTTGCAGGTTCATTTAAAAAATACTGAGAAACAGGGGGAGAGAAAAAACAGCAAAAGAGAAAAAGGAAACAGAAAATGGAAAGAGATGAACGTAAAGTGGTGGGAAGAAGAATGAGATAAAGTGCAGAGAGTGGGAAATGAGACGGTTTTACTGATTTTCATAGAAACATGTAACTCTCTCTAAGAACACTTAGAGAGAAGTCAGGTCCTGGGGTGGGGTTCCCACTCACACCCTAAATCAGATTCTGCAGGGTCTATGAGTCATAAAATGGATTCTAGGTCCTAGAGAGGGTATGTTTTTGGAGATGTAAAACTGTTTGCTAATATCACAGTATGAGGACCTGGAAATCAGGGCTGCTCCAAGCAAGGTGACATGGGTACAATATTTGTTTATGATGTTCTTTGTGTCCCTTCCTACTCATACCTGTGCACAGGAAATGTTCTGTGATCCCTCATTCTATCAAAGGAGGTATTTCATGATTTGAAAAAAACCATGGGGAGAAAGAATGCTCAGAAAATAAGACAAAAATTGTTGAAAAAATAAAATCTTCTTGACAAGTTTAAAATGGCTAAATTTGATATAGGAAAAATTGAACTTGGCTTAACAAGGGGCCATGGAAGAAATCTCCTGGTGGCAATAATTGTAATCAGTAAAAATTGATTTGGTTTAACAACTAATAAGCAAAATTTTTGTCATAAAGTTTAATCCATCAGGAATTGAATTTAGGAACATAATTTCTGATTTTTAGTGAGCAATAAATGGTAATTATTTAATCACAAAATGTGGACTATTGACCAAAGAACTAAACTGGCTTAAAAGTATATAGTGAACAAGTATATATGTCAACAGAAGTTCATCTGTAGTTAAATATCAGCAGCTGAATACAAGAACTTCCAGTGGGAGTCAAAATAACAAGGTAAAAAGAAGTCTTGGTATCAAAATAGTGTGAGTCTACATAGTGTCAAAATGCCCTCCTACCATGTCCTTAATTGGGCTCTTTGCATAAAAGCAGTAAATGCTTGAATGTGACAGTACAAGAATTGTTCTGTGTCAATAAAGTAGTGATAGCTTTTATCTCGTCCTAAATTTATATGGAAGCTTCTCTGAGATTTTCATGGTACATCCTGTGGTGCTCCTGTGAAGAACCTTTTTCTTGATGTTAAAATTGGGTAATTACTGGTGTAACATTTAGGAGTAATGAGGGGTGTACACATTTTTTCATTTTAAAGTTATCACCTACCTCCTAACACAATTTTGCATCTACAATCTACTGAAGAAATATCAAAAATGCACAAAAATATGGACAAGGAAGTTTGTTGCAGCATTAACTATCACAACAAAAAATAAATAAAATATGATTCAGTGGCACAGACATAAAAGGGAGTATTATCTGTGGCATTTCAAAAAACAAAGGAAAACCCTCACACCCTACTATTGGAAATAGAAAAGGCAGGGTACAAAATTACCTATGGCACATTTATAATCCTTTAAAAATTGAACATACATACACACAGAGAGACTGCAAGGAAATTTATGTGAATTCAGGGATGGTGAGTGGTTTTCATTATCCTACTTGGTTTTTCATATTTTCTACTGTGAGCATGCATCACTTTTGTAATTAGATGATCCACTGCCCCCTAGCCACAAATACCAAGCTTTTCAAAAGGGTGCCCCAGCAGAACACTTTGCAGGGAGTTACCAGTGTCCTCTTCAGTGAAGACTGTTTTTCCAGAAAAGACCTTGCTTCCTATCTGTATTTTCCCAGGGCTAAAGTACGGTCCATCCAGCTTGTTGTCTTTGCAAAGCTTGGTGAGGATTTCTGTGGGTTTGGAAGTGTCCCTCCAGGCATTGTATCCTTCTCTGAAAAGAGAAGGACAGATGGGGTGAGGCCTGGCTGCCCCTGGGAGAACACACTTTGAGGTCATCCCTTGAAGGGTCCATCTAAATGGGACCCAAGTAGTTTCTTCAGATTAGCTTGCCTTTCTGCATATTTTGGACTAGTGTTTTGTTTTTTGTGTGTGTGTGGTTTTTTTTTTTTTTTTGGTTTGCTTTGGTTTTCTCTCTTTTCTAGTCAAACACCTTTGTATATGTACAGCTTGTGTGTAAGACAGTACTGTGAATAACTTGACATAAAAATCCTTTGCAGGAAGTTTTGACTTATTTTTAAAACCATGTTAAGTATATTCTGTATTTATTTGTTTACAAATCTCACATCTAAATCACAAAGTTTTTCAGGTCAATATTGAAGTCCTTTCACACATGGAAAATGTAGAATGGAAATTATTTCCAGTATTATTTCATATGGCAAAAAAAATTTGGTGGTGATACTGGAGTTTGAACTCAGACTTGAGCTTCCTAGGAAGGTGCTCTACCACTTGAGCCACTCTTCCAGCCCTCAATTTTTTTTTAAATAGTGTATCTTTATTTTTAAAAATTGAAGTGAAATTCATATAAAATGGATGAATTATTTTTAGGTTGACCAATTTGGTGTCATTTAATATATTCACAATGATGTTCAATTATTATCTCTATCTACTTATAAAATATTTTCATCACCACAAAAGAAGACCCTAACCCGTAAAGCAGTGGCTTCTCTCATCTTCTCTCTGGAGCTGTTGGCAGCCCTGGGTCTGCTTTCTGTCTCTGTGGGTTTCCTGGCAAGTAACTATTGTTTAGGTTTTGTTAAGTCCCCAGCAGAATGGCCATTTGGTTGCTACTTACTCTAAGAGGAGAACCTAGTTCATCCTTTCAATTTCTCTGCTTCTTTCTTCCCTTCTCTTTCCCCACAAAAATCATCTTCTAGATTCACATGGCCAGCAGAAGGCCTTGGTGTATTATTTCTCTAGTTAGTGATTTTTCTAGTGGTGAGTTTCTAAACCTTCCCGAACCCCTTCTTCCCTTAAAAAAATAGCTGATTAGTCAAAAATTACTAACTTGAAATACAGTGCTCTCTAAAAGCCATAACCAAGATTAGCTTGGATGTCTTTGCTCATTGGGATGCAAAGTTCATCAGAATTTAACTTGCTTAAGTATTTAAATAAATCAGAACATGGGCTTGTAAAAGAGAGCTACACAGCAATTTCCTACATGGTCCCAGTGCTGTGAGCATCCTGAGAAGTGTTTTTATATGAAAACTTTTCAATGAATAAAGGTTTCAATTTCCTCAACTAAACTGTTGGCTCCTTGGCAAATCTACCATCAGGAAATTCTTCTTAAAGGTTGTGTCACATTGGACTGGGACTACTGTCCCTAATTGCAGAGTGAGAACAACTAATCACTCTGAATGGAACCATCCCAGGTACTTGGACCTCAGTAGACTTAGGAATTCACCAGAGTTCCTAAACTACATTCACTATCTAGGCTCAGGGAAGAGCAGGCTTGAAGGAGCGACTTTCCAAACCCCATGCCATGGAAGGCAGAGACTCCTGACTTTGTTAGTGAGTGTGCAAACTGTCATGGCCCTTATGGAGGGTCATCTGGGCATATAGATTAAAAGTCCTTAAAATGTGTTTTTATTTTAATGGAGTAATCCGCTTCAATGGATGAATAACAAGTAATTTATCAGAGAGGTGTGTAATGACTTTGTATAAGAGTACTCATGGAAGCAATATTTATAATAAAATAAAGAAGAAAATTAAATTCAGGAAGGTAAGTTGGCTATATCATTTTGTAATACATCCATATGACAGAATACTATGAAGCAATTAAGTAATGGCTGTAATGAACATTAAATGACATTATAAAATATTTAGGGTATAAGGTTAAGTACAATAAACAGGTTACAAAATTGCATGGATAGTATGAATCCAGCTTTGAGGAAAAATTTCATAGAAAAAAATACTAAAAAGTAATATACAAAAATGTTTATGTAAATTATTTCTGGGGTTAATTTAATTTGCATATTATTTTATACTTATTGCATTTTCTAAATTTCTTACAAAAATATATTTTATCTTCAGGAAAATAGTTATGAAATTACACCATGTAACTCCGATGGATATTTTTGCATTTTCCTAGCTGAAATTTTTTTAAAAGATGTCAGCTACAACATACTTCTTAAAAAGCCATAAAGCTAGAAGTCTACATTTTCAAATTAAGTAGAGTTCAAATTCTTTGTGAAGAGTGAGAATTGGGTCCATTTCTCCTTCATTTGTACAATGAGGATCGCACTTCAGTGGGTTCTTGAGAGACGTGAATGACACAGTGCGTGTGAAGCTCCTAGGACACTGTAAGCACTCCTGAGCATTTGTCATAGAATTTACACTGATGTGCTGACATTTGCATTGTGTTAACCATTCTTCTTCCAGCCATTCCTCCCCAGGGTACCCTGATAACCCAGTACAGCTGATTCAGTAAGAACATCACAATTCAGTTCTTGGTTCTTGAAGAACCTGTTCTGTGTCTAAATCAGAGCTGCCTCTTCAGACCCGACAACCCTGAAGGGCATAGAATAGTCTTCTCAAACCAGCCTGTTGCTACAGAACCCATCTGAGATGTTAAAGCTGAGTCTGGTCCAGTCTCAGACCAGAGATGGGCAGAGCCCTGAAAGGCTACAGACCCAGAACCCCAACAATGTCTCCACCAGAGAAAACTTACATTTCATACTGACTCTGCAAGCCACAGATGGCTCTGTGTTTACTGTAAAAGCGATTCTCCAGGTCGATCTTGGTCTCACCAATGAGGTCATCTGTCCCAATCATATCATGGTCATAGATCAGGATGGACAGCAGGGACTCCTTTGGGAATGTGGCCTGAATCTCAAATGACCTGAGTGTAAGCAGAAGCTTCAGATGTCAACAATGGTTGGCAACACAGGGAAATTTTTCTAGCTTTGCTTTCAGCCAGTTCATACAAACCCATTCACTGCTCAGTAATTCAGTTAATACCTTACACATATTTGTTTAGTTTAATTTCTCATCGAGTTACAATCAACTTCTAATTCTGTTGCCAATTTTCAATAACCAATAATCTCCCTTTTCACAGACCAAGTCTTACAGCCTTCAACTAGGGACTTGGATCTAAAACTAGGGACTGATTTCCATTCTTGGTGTTGAATCTGTAACTTCCTGGCTATAAAACTGGGAACATTATTTGATCTCTTTCACTGCCCCCATGTGAGGATAGGGATCAATAGCTCTTCTTTCTAATACAGTATGGTGGTGAATGCATTAGTGCTTACACGGAACATGTTTCACGTACAAGCATTCAACTTGTGCCTTGGACACTGCATTTCCCCTCCATTGTGGCTTTATCGAGGAATGCCAGTGCATTTTTTCCTTATTTCCCCTCCCCTCCTCCTTTTAATACATTTTAATGGGTTTTATTATTCTGTTTTATACATGTAAATAATGTACTTTGATCATATTTGCCCCCATCATACTCTACTTTCACCCTCTCTCTCCCTCTGGTTGTCCCCCACACAGTCCCCCTTTGACACTCATGTCATTTTTAATTTCTTTTTAGATCCAGCTGGATTTTGTTTGTTTAGTTGTTTGTTTTGAGACAGGGTCACAGTACATAGCCCAGGCTGGCCTCATACTCATTGTGTAGCTCAGATTTGCCTCTAACTCAATCCCCTGCCTCAGCCTCCCAAGGACTGGGAGTATAGATAAACTTCCATGCCAGGCTTGTCTAGTTGGATTTTTAAAGAAAGAAAACCCTGTTGATGATGGAAAATTACAAAATAATTGCAGAACTAGAATGCTGTCTCTACATAAGACTCTGAGCCCTTTGAGGATGGAGACCTACTGTTCTGAGCCCTGCATTGCTGAAGCTTGCACTTGGCCTGCAGAAAGTATATACCTAATCAGTGTTTCTTTGTACTATAAGGAATATCAGAAACCACCATATGCAATCCCTTCACTTTACAGATAAGGAAACTGAAATCTAGAGAACATGAGTGAGATCATAAATCACTCTATTCTGGGATATGAACCAATATCCTAAGCCCTAGTGCCCTCACCAGTCAGAGTGGAAAGAAAGAGCAATGCAGTCAGAGTCCCTGGGATAGTGGATAACCCATGCTACTGAGAAGGAAACCTTGAGTTTAATTCTACTGAGAATTAAATGCTTGAGAATTCAACTTTGAGTAAAACCTTGCACTTTAGAGAAATGTCTTCCAAAAAATAAAGTTGAGGTCGTGCTAGTGTCTCTCCAGCTGTTGCAGACTCGGTCCCTCAGGGAGTGGGTTGCCTAGGCCAGGATCAAGGGACAAAGAGGAGGAGGGAGAATGTGGGCCCTTTACTTCCCTCCATGTCCACAGGCCCATCTGAGCTACTGTCCTTACCATGAGGCAGGGGCTGTAATCATAGCATGGCCAGGAGTCGATTAACTCTGCCCAAAGAGAAAAAAAGCACAGATGCTCTATAGCTCTGGTGTCCCTGATGAAGGAGGCTCTAGCCAGCCAGGGATGTGACTGCATAGGGACCAAGTCCACGTGTGCTCCAGCTGAAGTCACAGCGTTGCCTCCCTGGGTTCCAAATTTTGGATTCTAAACTATAATTGTTATTCTGGAAGTGTCTCACAAGGAAGCTCAGTGTCTATCTCTGAGCTTTGCTATCACCAAGGCTGCCATTTAGTAAGGATTTAATAAGTGCTAACTGTCCCTGGCAACCATGACAGAGGACTGGATTGTTTCGGTCCATCTCCTTAAGCTGTGTTCATACATTAACCTCACCTGAATTTTAACTGGAGTTGTCATTTAGAGTTATCAAATCAGCCCAGCATGGATGGACTCCTAGTCACCCAGGGAATGCCTAGGCTGCCACCAGATTGTGTGTCAATGACTCTCATTAGATGTCATGTTGATTTGAGAAAAGATCATGTGTCATGAAATGAGCAAAAACTGAAGTAGTGACAGCATGCAGAGCCTCTGAGCTTAAGAGTAAACACGGCCCATTACTCCTCCATTCATTCATTCATTCTTTCTTTCTTTCTTTCTTTCATCTCTTCATTTGTCTCATTTATTACGCATCCCCTATGTGCCAGTTGCTGAGGACTTTCAGATGAGTAGAACAATTTCTAGGTGGATAAGGCAGACAAGAAGTGGCTAAGTAAGATGGTGGGAGCCCATATAGCATATGGGTTAGTCATTATGAGTACACCTATCTGAGAGAGAGGTGTAAGCTCCACTTTTGAGGTCAATATGAGTGCAGATAGGAGTTCCCATGGCTCCAGATCTCTGGAACTTCAATTCAGCTCTCCCATGTTTTCACAGGGCTTGTCACACTCCATTGTTTTTTTTTTTTTTCATTTTTCTTTTATTATTCATATGTGCATACAAGGCTTGGTTCATTTCTCCCCCCTGCCCCCACCCCCTCCCTTACCACCCACTCCACCCCCTCCCTCTCCCCCCCCCAGCTCAATACCCAGCAGAAACTATTTTGCCCTTATCTCTAATTTTGTTGTAGAGAGAGTATAAGCAATAATAGGAAGGAACAAGGGTTTTTGCTGGTTGAGATAAGGATAGCTATACAGGGCATTGACTTACATTGATTTCCTGTGCATGGGTGTTACCTTCTAGGTTAATTCTTTTTGATATAACCTTTTCTCTAGTACCTGTTCCCCTTTTCCTATTGGCCTCAGTTGCTTTAAGGTATCTGCTTTAGTTTCTCTGCATTAAGGGCAACAAATGCTAGCTAGTTTTTTAGGTGTCTTACCTATCCTCACCCCTCCCTTGTGTGCTCTCGCTTTTATCATGTGCTCATAGTCCAATCCCCTTGTGTTTGCCCTTGATCTAATGTCCACATATGAGGGAGAACATACGATTTTTGGTTTTTTGAGCCAGGCTAACCTCACTCAGAATGATGTTCTCCAATTCCATCCATTTACCAGCGAATGATAACATTTCGTTCTTCTTCATGGCTGCATAAAATTCCATTGTGTATAGATACCACATTTTCTTAATCCATTCGTCAGTGGTGGGGCATCTTGGCTGTTTCCATAACTTGGCTATTGTGAATAGTGCCGCAATAACCATGGATGTGCAGGTGCCTCTGGAGTAACAGTCTTTTGGGTATATCCCCAAGAGTGGTATTGCTGGATCAAATGGTAGATCGATGTCCAGCTTTTTAAGTAGCCTCCAAATTTTTTTCCAGAGTGGTTGTACTAGTCTACATTCCCACCAACAGTGTAAGAGGGTTCCTTTTTCCCCGCATCCTTGCCAACACCTGTTGTTGGTGGTGTTGCTGATGATGGCTATTCTAACAGGGGTGAGGTGGAATCTTAGCGTGGTTTTAATTTGCATTTCCTTTATTGCTAGAGATAGTGAGCATTTTTTCATGTGTTTTCTGGCCATTTGAATTTCTTCTTTTGAGAAAGTTCTGTTTAGTTCACGTGCCCATTTCTTTATTGGTTCATTAGTTTTGGGAGAATTTAGTTTTTTAAGTTCCCTGTATATTCTGGTTATCAGTCCTTTGTCTGATGTATAGTTGGCAAATATTTTCTCCCACTCTGTGGGTGTTCTCTTCAGTTTAGAGACCATTTCTTTTGATGAACAGAAGCTTTTCAGTTTTATGAGGTCCCATTTATCTATGCTATCTCTTAGTTGCTGTGCTGCTGGAGTTTCATTGAGAAAGTTCTTTCCTATACCTACTAACTCCAGAGTATTTCCTACTCTTTCTTGTATCAACTTAAGAGTTTGGGGTCTGATATTAAGATCCTTGATCCATTTTGAGTTAATCTTGGTATAGGGTGATATACATGGATCTAGTTTCAGTTTTTTGCAGACTGCTAACCAGTTTTCCCAGCAGTGTTTGTTGAAGAGGCTGCTATTTCTCCATCATATATTTTTAGTTCCTTTGTCAAAGATAAGTTGCTCATAGTTGTGTGGCTTCATATCTGGATCCTCTATTCTGTTCCACTGGTCTTCATGTCTGTTTTTGTGCCAGTACCGTGCTGTTTTTATTGTTATTGCTTTGTAATATAGTTTGTCACACTCCATTGTAACCCTCACTTATTTGATTTTCGCTCAGTATTCACAAGAGTCCGGGAAGACAAAGACTGGCAGGACACTTGGCACAAGGTGGATTCTGAACAACTGAGGAATGAGTGAAATTGTGCAGGCATGGGCAGGCCTGGTGAAGGCCTGCAGACAGGAATAGGCAAGGTGGCCAGAGAACTGCTCTAATAACCCGCAGATTGGCTTCTTGAGATCTCATTATTTTTGTTTATGGCTAGCTCTCAAGGCAATCGAGATGATGCAGGACATTCTGGGAAACCATGAGAGCTGTGAGGAACCCAAGCCCCAAGGACGTGTACAACCTCAGGGAGATGCAGAGTGACAGGGTCCCATCAAGTGACAAGTGATTGAAGTTTTCTCTGTTCACCTATTCATTCATTCCACAAATACTTACTGAGCATTTGCTATGTGGCAGACTCTGTCCTGGCTGCTGGGGATGTGGAATTGACTAGACTAGACCACGTTCCAGTGGGAGTGGGAAATGGCCTATGAATAGATGCACACATCAAATCCATGTCAGAGGCTATGAAGGAGAAAGTAGGGCAGGGCAAGGATTCAGGGCCTCAGGGGATGGAACTGTGACATCCTCTGAGGCCCACAGCACTGAGGTCATGAGGAGGGATCCCCAGATCCCAAGCCCCAGAACCTGCAACTCTCCCTGCTGGAACACTGTGGGACTGAGCCAGCACTTTTTGTCTCTGAGTAACAAAGACACATCCAACCAAATATCCACACCCGGAGAGCTTCTGCAAGAAGCCTTGCAAAGCCAGGGGCAGAAGGGAATTACCATGGCCATCTAATGGTGAAATAAAACCAGTCCAATTCATGGTGCTGTGGTGAGAGCAGTAGTAAAACGACTGCCAAGTACTCAGCAGAAAGCAGCTCACGTTAAAAACCAGCAGGTAGTGGAAAGGTCACCTTTGGATCAGGTAGGCAAGGATAAGGTTCTGAGCACTGTCACTTTAATCATTCACATTAATCTAGACAGGCAAGATCATTCTTTGCCTCATTTCCTCAGGAGCAACAAAATCTAAAAGGCTGTGTTGATCAAATGTCAGAGGGTCCAGAGCAAACATAAATGCATAAATGAATTTAAATGAGGCTGATGTAGAGTTCATCAGTGGTCCTACTTACTCAGGAAAAAAGAAATTAAATATACTTGAGATGTATCCATTGCTGAAATTGTGAAGAAAAAGGAGAAGGGAGGTAAGTATGTTCAACATGCCTAACATAGTCTTCCAAAGGAGCCTGAAAGGTACTGTTATTGCTTTACAGATGAGGAAAACTAGGATCAGAGAGGTGAGATCAACAACATGAGGTTACACAGCTTGTACAAGACAGAGTTAAACCCAGGTTTCCCCGATTCCAAAGAACATGGCAGCTATGTGCACAAACGCAGGCAGGCAACACCAGTGTGTGACAATACTATTAAAAGGTCAATGAGGCTGGTAGGGTTCCATGAAGTAGAGAATTCCTAGGTTCCTGGTCCATCTACATATATACAAATGCAATGAGCTTTGACACTTTGCAGGAAAACAAGACACAATTGGGGGACACAGCTTAACCTTTTCATCTCAGGGGTTACCTTAAATAATAAGTGGCAAAATGATTTACTGGAAAAAAAAAATCTCTCTAGTAGGAGACAAAAGACCAAGAATCTGCCACCTCCTCCTCTAATTCTGAGCAGTGTGAACTTGAACAGATTACTAAACTTCTCAGGACTTTGGTTACCTTGTTTGGAAATAGGAAATGTCCTCTTTGGTCAAAAGCAGTGGAATCTGATGACCCTTTAGGTGCCCCTTAAATTTAAAATCTTCAAAATGGCTTTTAGAAAACTACGTACATGAAGACCAACATGTATAACCAAATTCCAAATTCCTCAGGAGCAATGGAAAGCATTTTACCTATCTCAAGGAATGTAGATTTGATTGGCTGTTATCAAACACAAGTCAACATTTAACTTCCTACCACTGTTTTCCCAGATCTCCTATACCACACACACATACACACACACACACACACCAATCCTCCAAGAAACACAGTAGCAAAAAAAAATGCAGAAAGGACAATAAAACTCAGCTTGTATGGATGGTCACTGACCTTCCAAACACGGGATTCAGTTGTTTAGGGATGTATTTGTCCCGGTCTTTGATCTCTGTTTTGCCAAGTTTGAGCACAATGTAAGGATCTGATTTGCCATCTGGATCAGCTGGGCTGAGATTAAATGCCTGGGGAGGAAAAGGGAAATTCCTGGGGTTCAGTGGTCTCAACATGGGCTTTCCACAGGATCACCTAGGTGCTTTTCATAAACAGGTACCAGGGGTCCTGCCTCCAGACACTGGTTTAATGGGCCCTGGGCTTTGGGATTTCTGAAAGCTCTTTAGGTATTTTAGTGTGCAGCCAAAATCAAGAACCACTGCTTTAGCATCCTTGTTTTGCTATTAAAACAAAAATGATTGGCTTTGCCCAAGTTCAACTGTCTCAGGTATTATCTCCCCAGTGGACACCAGCTCTTGGCATGGAGAAATGAGGAACATGCTGGACCAGGAGGTAGAAGACACAAGTTCAGGTCCTAGTTCTAGTTGCTCCTGAGACTGATCTGTAGAACTGTGGCATGGACCTGAGGGCCCTTCCCAGCACCAACAGTCTCTGAATCCTTGCCCCATTAGACTTGTATTCAGCAGTGGCCAGCTGAAAGATGATGTGTTTATCATCACGAAGTCTGATTCCAGACTGGGTGGACCTTAAGCTATCAAAAGTAAATACTTTGTAAGGAAAGGCCATGGTAGAGGGCCAGTGAGATACTGTATCCAAAAGATGGAACAACTCAGCATCAGAGAAAACTGAGTGCTAAACAATCTTACATTTAAGACTTTATCCTACAGATAGAATGCCACAAGCTATAATATGGTCAAAGTGTTCCCTAGAGCATTTCTTAATAGCCAAAATTTGTAAACAACCTAAATGCCAATTAACCTGATGAGAAACACAACCCAAAATATCCCCTTCTCCATTTCATTTTGGTTATATTACCCAAGTTTAATTCTCCACACATCAGTTACTGACACTAATACCTCCTATTTATCTGTTCCTTTGTTTTTATATTTCCTGGTCCTCATGCCATTCTCAACTAGTATAAATCTCCATGAGAGCAAGGGCACTGTCGCTCTTGTTCATTACTTTGTTAAGAAGACAGGATCTTCTTAATATTTTTTAAATGAATGAATGTTACATTCATTCAAGAAAACACGATGGCTACTAAAAAGAATGAAGACTTTTATGTGCTGATCTGGAAAAATGTCCAAGGTACCTTGTTAAGTAAGAGGAAAAATAAGAGGTGAGGAAATTTGATTTCTTCCTTTATGCAATTTTTATGTAGTTTTTTTTTCTACCTTCTGACTCTTTGGTTCCAGTACCTCCTGTCATCAAGCTTTAGCCCAAGCTCTCCCTCCTCCACGCTACTTTCTGGGTAGGAACCTGATTTGCAACCTTGACCTTTGCCTGGAGGACACCAGACACAGAAAAGGAATGCAGAAGTATTTGCTGAATGAATAAATGAACATGCAGACAGATCTTTCTCCAATCTCTGTAACCCATGGAAATTTCTCCCTCCCCTTCCTACTATTCATACTCTCCATTTCCGGGTTCCTCAAACTGTACACTATGGAGACTTAGTTCTGTAGGTTTTTCTGTAGGGGAAAAGAAGTAAAGGCAATAAGTTTAGAAAATTGCATTAAAGATTCATCAGCTAAGTGGATTTCTTTACTTCCGAAATTCTTAGAGACTTGAATGTGCAAATAAGCTTTGTGACTCTCAGAAGTTGGAAAAGGGAAATGAATAATTAGAAGTGCCATACCTCAAATTCAGCTGAACATATGGTCTATTTCCTGAGCAATGCATATTAATTATCTTCCAAGACACGAATAACTTCTTGAATAAAATTTTGAAATGGATAGTCTAAACCATCGTGGGGACAGGTGTTTAATTTAGACATTGAAGAACCACTTGGCACTGTAAATGGTTCTTTGTAAGTACTTTTAATCTTAACACCTAGACTGTGACTTTCTTGAGAGCAGGAACTGTTTTTCCACCATAATATCCCTGGCACATGGTGGTTGCAGCAGTGAAAGAAGCTGAGAAGTGCATGATGGGAAACATTTAGTTCTCCCTTAGCATTAAGGCATAATTTATTTTATACTTCACTTATGCTTTCTAAAAAGAATGTACACAATGTAAGAAAAGTTAACATAAAATGAGACTACCACAATCAAATTACAAAAGTCAAGTCTAAGGTCCATATGTGATAAAAGAACCCCATGAACTCTGAGTGTTCATACAATTGCTTCAATTGTCATTTTCGCCCCTAACTTCCTGACAATTAGGCAAAGTTGTTTTTTTTTTATCCTCTGGGCTTTTTATTTTATTTTTTTTTAACTTTTATTTTATTCATATGTGCATACAATGTTTGGGTCATTTCTCCCCCCTTCCTTACCCTCCCCCTTACTCTCCCTTACCCCTCACTAACTGAAAGAAACTATTTTGCCCTTATCTCTAATTTTGTTGAAGAGAGAGTATAAGCAATAATAGGAAGGAACAAGGGTTTTTGCTAGTTGAGATTAAGGATAGCTACACAGAGAGTTGACTCGCATTGCTTTCCTGTACATGTGTGTTACCTTCTAAGTTAATTCTTCTCGAACTAACCTTTTCTCTAGTTCCTGGTTCCCTTCTCCTATTGGCCTCAGTTGCTTTAAAGTATCTGCTTTAGTTTCTCTGCATTGAGGGCAACAAATGCTATCTAGTTTTTGGGGTGTCTTACTTATCCTCATACCTTCCTTGTGTGCTCTTGCTTTATCATGTGATCAAAGTCCACAGGTAAAGTTTTATAATTACAGTTTTGGGCCTTATTTTTAGAATGGGGGCAGCCCAGAGAAGGTAACATTTTTCTTGGAAATATGTTCAGAATGAAACTTCTGGCTGCAACAGAGCAGGAGCACAGCTGTTGGGGAGTTCACAGTAGCAGCTGCCCTGCTCTCTCTCACTCTTCCCTCTCACTGCCTTGCCTGTGAGCTTTCTACTTCTGTCTTCTTTGATTTCCTTTCCTGCTAGTAGGTAATCAGACAGCAGATAAAGCTACCCAGAAAAGTCCTGAATGCCTGGAAGTATTTTAGCAAGAGAAAAGTCAGGAAGTATCCATGTTACAGAACAAACTCCATACCTTATTATGGTCTGAACTGGGTGTCCTGAAATATGTGTGTGGAATCCCTAACACCCAACGCGACAGTATTTGCAGATATAGCTTTGGGCAGGTGATTAAGGTCAAATGAGGTCATAAGGGTGGGGCTGCAATCTGATAGGGCTCACTCTGTCTTTAGAAGAAAAGGAAGAGATTACAGAACTTTCTCCCTCCATCTGCATGGACATAGAGGCAGGACCATGTGAAGACAAGAAGGCAGCCATCTGTAAGCCAACAACAGAGGCCCCACTAGAAACCACCCTGCACAACACCTTGATGTATAGCCTCTAGAAATGTAAGAAATAAATTTCTATTGTTTAAGCCTGTGGTATTTTGTTACAGCAGCCCAAGCAGACTAATATGCTCCCTCAGTGAAAGGAATGGCTCACCGCAACAATGTACACTCTGATCAGGACTTGGATGGAGTGGTTGGGTGGAATCCCTTGCTGGATTCTCAGCTGCCCGCCATCCTCAGAGATGGAATCCTCAGGGCTTTTGTAGATGCAGAAGGAGCCCTGGAACCACAAGTACAACCCATTGACACAAGAAGACTGTATGACCCACAAAGAACCACAGAGAGCCCAAGGTTAGAAAAATTAGCACAGCCTGAGAATCAGTAGGACCTGGACTGATGCTACCCTAGCCAAGTGGACATCCTCAGGCAATCTACTTACATCTGTGCTTTTCCGTGGTATATTGGTGGATCAAGGTCTGTCCTCTTCACAGGACCATAACATGACGAATAACAGATGTGGCGTGTGGGGATGGTATGTTCAAGGTTTCCCTACTATTCCATGCCATCCTGACTGCAGTATTCCTATGTTCAGCTGCAGCAACCAAGGCTCAGGGAAGTGAAGTACATTGTTCCAGGCCATGCAGCTGGTTAGTATTGTAACTAGGATTTAAATCCAGATCCTCAGGCTATTTCTGGAGAACACACAGCATATTGAAAGCCCAGCATGGGGTAGGTGGGTAGCAAATGCTAGCTACTACTTTATGATACTGACACCATGAGTCTGCCAGCACAGTTTGTGCTGTTCACTTAGTTTAGTTGTGTAACTGGTAGGTTTGCATAGATCATATATTTAGTGTGCTAGGGGTGGGGCAGGCAAAGTAAAAGCTCAGTCCTTTCAAGTGGTGACTCAGTTTCCTAATATTCCACATACTGAGTTCTGACCCACTGGCCACAAACCCAAAGTATCTCCAAAGACTGGAGCTGAATCTGTGGGGCTCCAGACAGAGTCTTGAGAAGAGATTAAGGATTTTTCTTACACATATCCCACACCACAACCCCATTACCGGAGTTCAGTCACAGCTGACATTTATGGGCAGGTGAGCCAATCGTGGCATTTTGGGGCACCTGCCTTGAATTTTCCTATGATGCGGTTCCCATCCAGAGCATCTTCTTCTGTAGATTTGCCTCTGAAGAGCTCAAAGGTCTTCACCCAGTCTTCAAAATTGCTGAATTCACTCTCGAGATCACCATCATATACCTTTAGGGAGAAGAGAGAAGACTATGCTAAGAAGAAGAGAGGCTCAGGATCAATCTAGTGGGTAATGCCAAGATTCCCCCAAACTGGACTTAATATGCACCCCCTGGGGAAAATGTAAGAGGCTACTGCCACTTTATCTTTAGCAAGATAAAGAACATGGTTGGCTCAACCTTTCTGGAACTAACTATTACTCTGAATTTTATAAAAACCTTTTGGATAAACTTTTAAATTCCAAGAACTATAACTAAATAAAAAAGTGTTTTTAATATATAAGTATAAATGTGAAAAACCATTTTATAGTTAATTGACATTATTAGTTGTTAGATTTAGACTTATAATACTTTGAGAAAATTCAAATCACTAAAGTTCATTAATTCTTAATATATATAATAAAGTGATAGAATATTTGTTTTTATTATAATGCACAAAGACACAATTTTTCTAAGTGGGAAATTATACATATATATATATAGTAGAAATGCAAAATAGAATTGAGTGTTAGGGTGGTAATATAATTAAATTACATATTCAAATTTCCTATCAAAATTACTTACCCAAATTGGTTATCTACATATATAATTTTCATATTCATATATATGCCTCTAGTTAATGCTTTATGACTAATGTTGAGATTGGTCTGATGGATCTGGCTTCAGTTAGAATTAAAACTCCTGCTATTACACCCAAAAAACTAGATAGCATTTGTTGCCCTCAACGCAGAGAAACTAAAGCAGATACTTTAAAGCAACTGAGGCCAATAGGAGAAGGGGACCAGGAACTAGAGAAAAGGTTAGTTCGAGAAGAATTAACTTAGAAGGTAACACACACGTACAGGAAAGCAATGCGAGTCAACTCCCTGTATAGCTATCCTTATCTCAACCAGCAAAAACCCTTGTTCCTTCCTATTATTGCTCATACTCTCTCTTCAACAAAATTAGAGATAAGGGCAGAATAGTTTCTGCCAGGTAGTGAGGGGGTGGGGGGAGTAAGGGGGGGGCGGGGAAGGGGGGAGAAATGACCCAAACATTGTATGCACATATGAATAAAATAAAAATTAAAAAAAACACTCCTGCTATTATGTGTGTGTACACGTCTGCATGATGACATCAAGCCCTAAGAGGTGAGCCAAGGGGAACTCCTACACTGTAAAGTACTTTGCCAGATTCAAGGCTAAACAATGTAAGTTATGCTCCCTTCCAATGCAGGGATGTGGACAATGGAAAATGAACAAGTTCTCTTGTCTTGGTTTTCATGCTTATTAGAGCTTGTTTTTCTGCATCAGTGATTATAATGATAACAAAGTAAGATAGTTTAAAGAAAGGTATTGCTGGGGCTGACCAAAGGCACTAAGAGGTCTCTGCTGCTGAGCTCCATACTCTGTGCCAAGGTCATGATGGAGACTCCTGTGCCTACATACCTTCAAGACCGCCAGGTTGGGGATCCCATCATTTCCATCATCTTTGAGTTTCTTCTTGAGAATCTTGTCCTTCTTCTTCTTTGGGCCATCTTCTATATCGACCACTACGTCATCTGGTTTTGTCTCTGTGAATATTCAGCAGAAATGGTTAGATTTCACATGACAGTTGAAATGAGAAGGAGCAAAGTCAAGCTCTCTCTCTCTTTGTGCTGGCACATGTCCGGCATTGTGACCCTTCACTGCACGGTTGTTGCACATAGCCCGAAGTCTGTGCCACTCACATAGAAACACAGTGACTGTGGATTCCCTGGAGCTAGGCAATGCGCAGGCCTGGCCAGGTATATGGAAGAACTCACTGAACCAGGCCCAGAGAGGTTCAGTGATTTGCCCATTCACTCAACTAGAAATGGACAGTCCCAGGATTTAGAGGGGCTCACAAAATTTAATTTCCTTCCTTCTCAAACGTCCTCAGAGACTTGAGATTCGTATAGTTTAACAGGAGGCTCAAATACATTAAGGGTCTTACACAAGGTTGTGCTAGTGAAATTATTTAGTAATTTTTTAGCAGCAGGCCCTGGGGAAAAACTGCCAGAGATGGACTTGCTATTTTCTCGCTGCGTAAGCTAGCCAAGTTACTTGACCTCTTTGTACCTCTGTCTACTGTCTATGCCATGGGGTTGGTCACAGAAGAAATATGAAATGAAATGTGCTAGTTAGGAGTGGCCTGAGGAATTGAGCCTTGCCTTGGTTTTCCTACTTCTGTCAATGTCACCTGAAACAGCCTTTGTTGATTGGTGTTACTGTTGTATTTAGGCCATGACCCACTATTGGCTTGAACTGAGTTTGTGGTTGTTCAAATCCCAGGCTTCTTTCATCTGAGTTTCTGCCAAATCAGATCTATCCAATCCATGTAAACTGAGTTTTAGAAACTAAATCCATATCTTTATACTCCCCTTTATTAAAGTTTATCTTGTTGATTGTGGCCTGTGATCTCAGCATGCTCCCATTTTTACACCACTGTTCCTACATTAAGACTGCCAATGCAGGACATAAGCCAAAATGTCAATTCCAGCACTTAAAACTGGAGTCAGAGACCTGGGAGCTTGGTCCAATTCAAACATCTCCAGGACCTTTTTAAAGTGGTATCATCTTCCTGAAGTGGCTTCCTCAGTCGGAAAATAGAGCTGAGTTCTATGATACCTGCACAGCCTCCATCTCGTAATTCTCTTACTACAATGGCCAAGTGTCCCCAGAATAGCTACTTACCTGTATTGCCTTTTTTCTCCTTGGAGTTGCCCTCCTTTGCCTTTGAAAAGGAGGGAAACAAAATTATTGACACTGTCATGCCTAATTTATTAATCCCAACTCCTAACAGTTCTAATTCAGTTTTCCCAACAAAAATTTATATGTGCTGCATTTGTAGAGATGCCATAATACTTACAAATGCATACATACATACATATATGTGTGTTTATATGTACATATACACATACAGGGCTTTGTGCTTTTGAGGTAAGTGCTCTACTTCTTGAACCAGGACTCCACCCCTTTTTGCTTTGGTTATTTTTGATAGAAGGTCTTGCTTTATATTCAGGTCAGCCTGGTCCATGATTTTCCTAATTTACGCATCCTACATAGGTAGGATGACAGGCCTGTGCCACCATTCCCAGCTTTTTCTGTTAAGGTGGGATCTTAGAAGCTTTCTGCCTGGGCTGGCCTGGAAATGTGATCCTCCCAATCTCAGCTTCCCAAGTAGCTGGGATGACAGGCACTGCCAGGCAGATTGAGTCTCACAAACTTTTTGCCTGGGATTGCCTCAAATCATTATCCTCCTGATCTCTTCTTCCTGAGTAGCTAGGATTACAGGTTTGAGCCACTGGCACCCAGCTAGAGTGCCATTTTAAAAGAGTATTAAAACAGTTCCCAAGAAATCACCAGGATGACATGGGTCCTAGGTGCAGTGGGATATGCTGCCCTGGAGAAGAGGTGCCTGTACATCCAAGAAAAGTGACACTGAGCTGTGGACAGTATAATCCTCTGGGAGAAGCCTCTTCTCAGCCACACAGAAAGCAAAATCTCTTCCCACCAGTTTTACACTTCCCTGGAGCATCCCATTGGTCCATATTCTGAGTTTTATGGACCTGGCATGTCGGAGATTTGGGTAGCTACCAGGGGTTGAGGAGGGTAAGGGGCTGACTACTCACAGGAAGTGGTAGCATCCATCACAGCAAAAGGAGGGAGAATGGAGGTAGGGGGCAAACACTTGGTTTGTTAATTTACTCTAGTTAAATATTTGTGAATAGTGCTAGATGAGACTATATTCCTTCTAAACTGTAAAATCAGAAGAATCCTTCTTCAACTAAATATGATAATATGCAACTAATTTTCCTCCCTTTCTTACTTGGGGTTGATAATTCTTATCAAAGTCAACCACTGTGCTGTTGCTTAATTTGAAGACACTCCTCATGGCTCTCTTTATGCCTTGATCCTCGCCTTGCTCCACGAACATGAGACCTTGCTCTTGCTCTGGCAATGCTCCAACCATTGCAATTTGTTAAAACTTTAATAAATAAAAATGCCTTTACTTTAATAATTCCCCATACACACTAGGGTCCTGCTGGAGACCCTTGGCTCTGTGACCCAGGTATCTCCAGATAAATTTGAAGCTCTTTTTGCTGATATATCCACCTGTGGAGACCCACTTCTAGCTGAAGCTCTTTGAGCCTCATTGGGGATAGGACAAATCCTCCCATACCATTCTGGACTGAATACAGCTCCAGAATTTACAACAGAGTTTGTATCTTGCACCAACTCCAGCCAGAAGGTGGGGATTTTGTAATTCAGAATCCTTGCTCTTCTAAGCTTCTTACCCTTCTGCAGTTAAAAGAACCATCCTTACTATGGTCTATGTACAGTAGAATTTAAAAGGAGATATGTGGGATTTGGAGTGGGAAGAGGTACCATGTGTTCTTTTTGGGTCCCTTGGTTGTCTTAGGCAGGAGAGATCCTACCTTCTGTGCTTTCTTCAGGGAACTGTAATACTTAGACCACCAGTCAATGACATTTTCAGCAGATTCGTCTGCTATGGTCCTCTTTCTCCTCTTAGTGGATCTCCGAGAAGGTTTCCTGGAATCCTGCCAAGGGATGAGGGATGGGCTATGAGTTGGGCTTCATTTCATTCCTGTTAGTGGCCAACTGGTTAACTGAGAGAGAATACTGAGAAGTGGACAGAAGTGTCCATTGGTTCTGTGGTGGGAGCTGTCTTTATCACTTTAATTAATGACAGTTTAATAATTTATTTGCTTATTCACTCATTTGTTTAAGCAAACATGTATTAAGAAGATGTGAGATACTGTGTTTGACATCAGGGATGCGTGGGGATTTGAATCAATCCCAATTTGAGAAGCTTAGAGTTCAATAGAGGAAGTAGGCATGCAATAAATGGGTACCAGATCTTATGAGAGTATAGCAGAAAGGATATTAGGATATCCTAGGTTACAATCATTAAACCATTAATACGAATATTGTGATTCTCAATTCCCCCAACAAAGGACAATAATACCTGCTTACCTCACAGTTGTGAGGATTAAGTAATACAATGTAGACAATTTCCCTTTAGTTTCATTTCTGATTTTAGCAGGTATAAACAAATGATATCATACCATAAGTGTTGGGGTGGTAGGCAGAAAGGAGGGATTTGAAGGAGAAGACAGTTGTCACATGGGAGGCTGTCCATATAAGACTAATCATACACTCATCATCCCTTCTCTCTCCCTAGCATCTCTTGAGTACCTACTATGTACACTCTATCAAGTGCAGAGGATAGTGAAATGTGATGTCAAACACCATCTCTGACCTCTGTTCACTGTTTAATGGTGCCAAAAAAAAAACTGAAACAGAAAAGTGTAACATAAAGTACAGGTGCAATGCTGGGACAATAGAGAGAAGCTGGTGAGGGCTGGCAGGTGGCTGCTGAGGATGGCTGGGATGGGAATACCCTGAGCAAATGTCTACTCTTTTATTCCAGATTTTGCCATTTACTAGGCGGGAAGTTTTAGGACTTTAATTTTGACAGGGTCTCACTATGTATGTAGCCCAGGCTGGCCTCCAACTTGGATCCTCCTGCCTCAGCCTCCTGAGTGCTAGGATAACAGGAGTGCACCACCACACCAGCAAGGACTTTCTTTCTTAAAGTGGCCTTGGATTTTTGCGCTCAAATTTATGACTTACAATGATTAACCATATCCTCATTCTGTGTTTTATTTGCATACTTTTCCATTTTCCTTCCAGAATCTCAACTGAGTATGAGAAGTCGCAATCCCCTTTAGAATCCAAAGGACACATTTTTTTGGTCTTATATGGGATTTGTACAAAGTAGACTCTAAATATTTGTGTAATTGTCCTGGATCACGAAGATATTGTCTTTCCAAGCTAATGAATTCAGAAGAATTTCTGTTCAATTAAATATTATTGTCACATTTGACTAGCACTTTAATTTCATACACGTTGACTTTCTGATCCTGCAACAACACTTGAAGTAGTATCAATAACCTTGTTTCACAAATGAGGAAATGATAATCAGAAATGTGATGGTACTGGCTCAAGGTGACACAGTTACTTGGTGAAAGAATCAATGCAAATTCCAGTGAGCTTGTGACTATGAAGAGGAAGTACATTCTGACCTTAACTCTGACCTTAACTTTCCCATCTTTTGGTGGTTCCTGGGCAGCAGGTTGGTGTTCAGGCGCCAGCATAGGGGAGGAGTCAGGGATGTCGCCTAAGATGGCTGGCTGAACCTGGGCAGAGTCAGGTACCACTGTGGGAGGCGGTTCAACATCCACATAGACGTGATCTGCTGGGGGATCCTGGGAGGAGCTTGGGAGTCCAGAAGACTCAGACACTGTTAGTGAATCTGAAACAGCTGAAATAAAGGTATATTTGGTCAGGGAGCAGGGCTGCCATACAGGGCAGTCATTTTAGGGTTCTACTACTAGGAATCAGATCTGAATTCAGATATGGCAAGTTGCTAACATTTCTCAATCTCATTTTCCTCATTTATAAAATGACATTAAAATACTTATTTCACCAAGGGATAAATGAGATGATGATACAAGGCATCTGGTGCATAATAGGCAATCAATGAATGACTGTATTCATTAGTGATTTATCAGAGAAATTTTAATCAATTGTGGGCATTGGGATCATGAATATAAAGGTGTAGAGAAGTTTGTGAACCCCCTACCCAGTGTAGACAAGACTCTGAGCACACAAATGCACCTGCTTGGCAGGGGCAGAGGTATGTCACTGGACTTTCTGGGATTCTTAACAAGGCTGTTGATGTCATAAAAGGATCAAAACACTCCCCTTTGCTGCCAAATGAAAGCTTGGAAGGAAAGGTTAAGATGGTAGCAAGGGTATTAGGAATGTATACATCCAGTAGTAATCAGAGAAATTCAAGCTACAATAACAATGAGATACTACTTTATGGCTACAGAATAACAAAACTCAAAGTCCAAACTAAGCCAAAACAAAAACTCAGAAAGTTGGACAGTAAAAGGTGCTGTAAGGAGGAGGAAAATGGGACTCCAGATGCAGTACTGGGTGAACTGTAGGCTTGTGTATGGTTGCATAGTCCTCTGGAGCACCCTCTGTCTGTATTCAATGAAATTACATAGGTACATTGCCTATGCCTGAACAATCTCACTTCTGGGAATACATTCCAGAGAAATTCCCACATGGCATCTTCCCTCAGAGAACACACACAAGGTTATTGATCACCTCATTGTTTATAGAAGTGGGGAGCTGTGGGCAGATGAGGGGGTCCAAATACAAAGGAAAAGGGAAAGTAAAATATGGTAGATGCAATAGGTAATAGTAATGGACTCACGTGCACACAGCAACATGGATGGAGCTTAAAACATGGTGCTGAGTGAAAAAGAATGGGAAGCCAAAGGAATATAGCATTTTGTAGATCGACTATGTATAAATTTTATAAGGTTGCTAATGCAGTATCTTCAATAGGGAGGGATCTTGGAGTGCAGACTGGAAACCGGCCTTGGAAGGTGGTGCATGAAATGACAGAGAAGCCTTAAATAGATCAATGATGATTATATAGTATGGAAATGAGAGGTGCAATTAACTCAACTCTGAGCACCTGAGATCCAAAGTGAATCAAACTAAAATCATATCAAGCATAAAGCCAAGAAAAATGGCAGAGGCAATACGGAGCCAAAGTCATATTTGAAGATGTCTTCTTAAAGGAATCAATTCTAATACAAGTACTAAAGTAAGACTTCAGCAGTCAATGAAGGTAGAGGAACAAATTCATGAGACAGGCCCAGTCAGCCACTTGAGTGAGCCCAGTCACAGAGCAGGTACCTGTGGGCACCATGACAATAGTCATGGCTCCAGAATCTACTATGCTGTACAGGTAGGCCCTTCCTACCTGGATCAACTTGGGCTCCATCCATCTGTGAGGTCAGGGGAAGAGGCTCTCTGGATTTACACAAAAACTGCTTCAAGCAGTTGATGGTGTAGGTGCCCACCAGGGTGCTCCTTCCAAAAGCTCTCCAGTCCACCACACAGATGCTCAGGGGTGGGTGCAGAAGCTCGTTCTCAGGCAACTCCTGCAGGAGAAGTAAGGTGAAGCAGTTACTGCCTTGGCCAGGCCTGGCTATTCACCCTGCTGACCTGTCTGTTAGCCCAAAGCTAGCGGGCATCAACCCTCCTTTGTTCCTACCTTGCTATTCTGTCCCTCAGGCCAGCTCTGTGGCTCACCAAAACTCTGGACCATTGCCTTCCTAAGTCAGGGAACAGGGACTAAAAATCCCAGGGAGGTCTTACTCATAATTCATTCCAGGTTTAAATTGCAAAAACTCTCCACTTCTGTGTTCTCTGTGGCAGTGTCATCAACCCTCTTATTTTGTCTTTATCAGCTAGCAGAAGGCTCATCTCAAATGACCATTTACCCATACTCAATATATAAAACCGATGAAAATCAAGACTTCTGTGTATGTGTAGAACTGCGGTTTGAACTCAGGATCTCACCATTGCTAGGCAGATGTTCTACCACTTCAGCCATGCCCCCTGCCCTTTTATGCTTTAGTTATTATTTAAATAGGGTTTTGTGCTTTTCAACAGGCCAGCCCGGCACTGAGATCCTCCTATCTCTGCCTCCCAAGTAGATGGGATTACAAGCATGAGGCACTGCACCAGGCAAGTCAAGTCATTTAGCATGGATGAAAGTAAGGGGACAGTGCCCTGTGCACTTGTCTCCCCTGGTGGCCCACGAGGCTCAGTGAAGCCTATGTAAATGGTTTGTCAACACTGTGCACAGTCTTTGCTAATTTGAAATCTTTGTGACATGGAGCTGACTAGATTGGACAATGCAAACTTTTACTTCATACTTCCAAGTTAAAACACAAAAAAAAGTATGTTGACATATTGAAATAAATAAAAGCACGATTGTCAAAAGACATCACTTTAGAAGCATAAGTGTACATGAATACCACTGACATTCTAAGCACAAATAGTTTTTAAAATCTAGCCATTGAAATAAATTTCAATAGGATATCTTCTAGACCTGTGGCTCGAGACTTGAGCATGTAGCTAAAGCTTGTTAGATCAGAGGGGTCGGCGCTCACTCTTAACAGTCTCTGATTCAACAGTCCTGGTCAGGGCCTGACAGTGAGCATTTTGAATGTCCCCCGGGAAGGCTGATGTGGAGGAGTTGGGGGCCATGCTTTGGGAACCACTGTTCTGAGCAAAAGTTTTCCAAGCTGTTTTGATTCTACACCCAAAACCCCTTAATAACAACAATAATAAACACGTGGTTGAGCTCATTCTGAAGTTGTGGCCGTTCATGACTGAACTGTTCTTCCTTGTAGACAGTGAACACCTAAAACCCCAGAGCATCTCCTCAAGCCAAGTGGAAGGAGGAGCCGGGCCCTCCGTGAAAGTGGGGTGAGTGGGTGGGGCTCACCACGTCAAAGATGTCTGCTTGCACGCTGAAATTGGGGTTGTTCTTGTAGCTCTGGATCACACAGGACTTCACACCTCGTCCCCCACACTCGATGAGTACCTGTGGCCGGTCCACCGAGAGTAGCTGCACCTTCTTCATTTCTCGGACTCCCCAGAAGAGAACCTGGGGAGAGGACAGGCAGAGTTGTCACCTGCAGACTGGGGAGGACTCGTGTGCATGCCCCAGTGGTGGTGGAAAAGCCAGATGTGCCCTGACAGCCCCAGTATGGTCTGCCAGGCCCCAACTGTGCAGCTGCTGCAGGGCTCCTTCCAGTCAAGTGCAGCTGGATGGGGTCTTCCCTGGGTCAGCCACCCACCCTCTGGCAAAGCAGGCCACTGTCCTTCCAGCTACCTTCCCAGCCATACCTCCACGCGGTATTTACTCAGCACTGGCCGAATGTTGGCAGGAACCGGGTAGATCTGTGTGACATCTGGTGGATCAATAGGAGGGAGCCCCTGCAGCCCAGAGGAAGGGACCTGTAGCACAAAACAGGTGCTGGTGAGCAGGCTGGAGAGAAGCAAGGAAGAGTGACAGAGCTACACAAGCAGCACAAGACACTACAGTTAAGTCAACTTAAAAATGCAACAAGGCCCGTGTGGCTGGTCTCCTTCATTTACTCATTAATTGATGACATGCAATAGTTTGCGGTGTGACCAGAACTCAGTGAGCACCTCGGGTTTGCCCTAAGATTGGTAAGACATAACTTTCAGTAAGTTCACAGCTTAGAAGGTAGAAAGCAAGAGACAAATAGATAGATCTTCACAGCTTGGTAAAATGACAGTAACTACAGCAGCAGATGGAGATGGAGCTGTGATCAGATTCTGAACCATTCAGTTTTAACTATCCCACTACTTCCAAACTGGCAAGACATCCAGAAAAGCAAGAATGTACTACTGCAAAAGGAGATCCTTAGTTAGTGAAATAGAAGCTAATTTGTTTTAGGTAGCCGTCCTGGGGTTTGAACTCAGGGCCTCGTGTTTGCCAGGCAGTCTGTCTACCACCTGAACCACATCCCTAGTTCTTTTGTCTTAGTTATTTTTCAGACAGGGTCTTGTGCCTTTGCTTGTGCTGGCCTTAGACCATGATTCTTATACCTCTGCCTCCTGAGTAGCAGGGAGGTACCACAATGCCTGGCTCAGAGGCTACCTTTTTTTTGTTTTGCTTTGTGTTTTGGCAGAACTGGGGACTGAGGTCAGAGCTTTCCACTCACTAGGCAGGTGCTGTACCTCTTGGTCCATTTTTCCGTTTTCGCTTTGGTTATCTTTGAGATGGAGCTCATGGTTTTTGTCTGGGTGGCCTGAACCATGATTTTTCTACTTATACTTCTCTCGTAGCTGGGGTGACAGGCATATGCCACTATACCCAGTATTTTTTTGTTGAGATGGGAATCTGGATTACTTTTTTGTCTTAGCTAACCTTAAACCGAAATCCTGTCAATTTATACCTCCTGAGTAGCCACCATGCTTGACTTAGAGACTATGTCTTAATCAGTGAAACAGAGACTATGTCTTAATCAGTGAAACAGAGAATGAAGTTGTTGAAGGCAGAACCAGGAGGAAAACGCCATTTCTTGTGCTCTTGAAATTAGTGAACCTGCAAGAGACAATCATGCTTTGCTGAAATTATCCACAGAGGGCTTAGAGAGTCACACTAAGAACAGGGTCTTCCCCATGTGTAAGCTACTCTGCAGTGATTTCATGAGCTCACCACACATATCCTTCAAGAATCCCTTCTTGATTCAGCCCCAGCCTCAGTGGCCTTTCTCCCATCCTTTACACCCTGGGAACGCAGCAAGTCCTCTGTAGAGGCTCAAGGTGGAAATTAGAAGAGCATGTCTAGGAACCAAGCTCTGCTGTGTGATCTTGCACAAGTCACTTTCCCTCTCTGAGCCTCAGAAATTGGGCCGATGACACTTCCATCTCTTGGGAATCAGATGCTCTGCTGAACACTGAATTGCTTTGGAGTGGATGGTTCTTCTCCATGAAGCTGTTTGTCTGCCTGAAGAATCTTGAGGACTTAGCTAAGAGGAAGTCTTTGTTTACTTCACTCCCTTCTCCCAGCCCCTCGAGCAGTGTCCTGTATACAGTGAGTTCTTGATAAACACTTATTGGCCAACTGTCACATTAGCTCCATATGTGGCAAAAAGCTTAATTGCTCATCAAAACCTGCAAAGCACAAACATTGCCTCTTTTTTTGCAGACATATTCTGACTGGCAACAGCAGAAATGGTTTAGCTAAATAGAAGAAAACTCAGAAAAAGGAGAGCAGACATTGCAAACGCCAACTAGGCTGCAGGCAATGAAGCTGCAGAATGAACCAGATAACGAAGCTAGCATGAAGAGGATGAGCACCCAGTGTGGCCTGGCATGATAAGGTGAGCAACGCCACCTGCAAACACTGGGAAAGCGAATTGCTCTCCTGGCATCAAATGTAAAGCCACAAAACAGCGGGGGTGGAGAAGCAGCTTCCAGACGTGCTCTTTGTTCTTTTTTTATGTTTTAAATTGGCACATAATAATTTTACATATGTACAGGGTAGAATGCGATGCTTACACACACAATGCATAATAATCAGACAGGATAACTGGCATATCTATCACCTGTGACATTTGTCATTTTGTTTTTGTGTTGGAAACATTCCAAATCCTCCCGATGAGCTATTTTGAAATACTCAGTTGTCAGTCTAGGCCATCTCTTTCTTAGGGATGCTTCCATGGATGCCTAAAATGTCCCCCCTGTCCCAGCCCCAGCCCACACATGTCCACTGCATGTCACACCACTTTCCCTTCTCTCCACAGCACTCGCCACACTGGGACAAGCTACATCATTTGAATATTGCTGTTATAATTTGCATGTTTGTCTCCTGTTCCCTGCCACCACTAGAATGTAAGTTCCATGAGGACAGGGAGATCACGTTTTGTTCACTTAGGAAGATCCTTCGGGAACTCACCTGGCACATAGTACGCACTTAATAAACGAATGTGTGGGTGAATGTGAAGCAGTCTTTGCCCTCAAGAAACGCACGTACTACACCGAGAAGATGAGGAGTGTGTCAACTGCCTGTGAACAGCTCCCTTTAAGTACACAGAAAGAGGCAAGGTGTAGGAGGGAAGAGCACAGAACATTTAATTCGGTTGGGGCGAAGTGAGAAGACTTCTGGGAACAGCCCTCTCTCTCTTGCTCTGAACGTTGATGATTTTCATAGACAAGTAAATGGGGCTGCAGTGGTTGGGGTGGGCAGAGTGGGGAAACACTTCAAACAGATTAGCAGTGTGACTTCTCCGTGAGATCAGGAAAATCAGAGTGGTCTGGCACAACAAGCCTGTGGTGTATGGAGTGGGTAATAGGCTCAGACAGACGGGAGGCTGAAAAAGTGGCTTTAAGACAATGTTTGAGAGAATTTAAAAGCCAGGTCATGGAAATTTGACACTCTCCTAGAGTCCAGATGTTCTCCTCATGGAATATAAACAGTTATTATGAAACAAAAAAGTTTTGTGGTCAAACACATTTAGAAACAATTGGCTTTTGAATAAGAAAAAATGTAAAGCACTTCATTACACGACTTCTCAGAGCCTTTACAATGGTAACAAGCATTTCAAATGCCCAAGAGAAATACAACTTAAAGTATTTCTCAAACTTTCTTTTCAATTTGGAGGGATTGATGTTTCAAAAAAAAGAAAAAAAAACAAAGACTGGAAAATGTTCTTAGAGGTCAGAAACGGGGAGCGACTGAGGATTTCTGAAGAGGAGGTGTTATGGCCAACTTATGTTCTAGAGAGAATGTGAAGGATGGAGTGAACAGGAAGATGATAGGTCAGCAGACCAAAAAAGAGATGGTGTAACACTCAAATAAGAACTGAAAGAGCCCAGGGGAACAGAGAGGATGGGAACGGAGCAAGGAACCATCTACTCACAGGACGGGTTGGGCTACAGACAGAGACACCCTGTGCAGAATTAAGGCTCCCTCTGACTTCCCCAGCCAGAGTATCTGGAAACAGCAGGCTTCGGACTAGACTTGGGAGGACAGAGGGGCAGCTAGCCGGGAGTGGGGAGGGAAATGGAAATCAGGGATTTGATCTTGTGCATAGAAGAACCAACCCACTAAAGTCTTATGTGTCGGAAGTGTTTCGGTGCTGAAGACAGGAAGCCATCCATAGATGCAAACTGAGAGCAGCTGGTGACAAAGTAAGTCATTTGCAGTCCCTCTCTCTTCAGCATGTTTGAGAACTGCATGCTAAGACAGTCATGCTGATGATCAAATCACTTTTTTGAACAAGTGATCAAATGAGAAGAACCCCTAATGAAACCCTAACTAATTGTGACTCTTAAGCTTCTTGCCTCCTACAATGTTTCTGCTATTAGGTCAGCTGTCAGGAAGCAGTGGGGTCTCTGACCAATGCACCCAGCTCAGCACTGAGGGAGGAAGAAAGGAGGTGGGACCATGGGACCCAGAGAGCAGAGCCCTCAAGGGCCTTTAGGGACCAACCCCATCCAGCATCTTATTCATGGATTGATTGACAGATGGGGAACTCAGGTCCAGAGAGCACTCATGAAGGCAGCTGCATGTTAAGAAGAGCAGGTGTCTGACCCCAGTTCAGCTAACCTTGAACCTCAGCTTCCTTGTGAGTGTTGGACTAGATCAAGTTTTCCCATGTCAGCCATTCCTCCACCACCTGCACCACCTCTACCATTCTCCAGGAACCATTTTTATTGGATACAGTTTTGTTTTTAAGAATTACCACTTGCCATAAGTGGTAAAGAATTTTAAAAGCAAAATGATGCTGTTAAAATGTATAATTGTGAAATGATTCCTAGCTTTTTTCTTTTTTCACGTATTTGGAGGGACCACTGCTCCAAGAAGCAGAATTTGGGACATGTTCCCATAGGTAATATCGATCTTTTCTGGAGCCACCAAGTCTGAAGCCTGTGCTAAGGGAAGTTGTGACTTGAGAGAGGCATGATAAACAGATGAACATCAAAGTAGGTTTTGCTCTAGAAGTAGAGAGATCAACAGGGAAAGTTCCCTGCATCTGGATTCAGTGTTGTAGAGTGCTCTACCTGGGTTTGATCTAAAACACTCATTGAAAAGGAAAGGCTGGACCAGCTGGTTCCTAGTTGCCTTCATGTTTCTGTGCCACACATCTATCTGCTACAGCTGATTCTACTGGAATCCACTTGGCTTATCATCCTAAAATCCTAGAATCTAATATTTGTAAGACAAGATTTTTCTAGTCCTACTTTGTCTCCTTCCTAGGCCACAACCATTATGTAGGTAGAGTCAATGCTTATATCCCCATCCCTCCAAGAGCTCTCCTAGACTGTTACCCTAACAGAAAGTTCACTCTTTCTCTGTCCATAGAAATGCTTCTTTAAGTGGGACCAAAACTAGATCACAAGTCAAAGTCTTGGGTAGGATGGGCGTAAGACTCATCCCTGTAGCTCAGTGCACCTTCCAGGCTGCAAGTGGGAGCAGAGTTTGGGTTTGAATACAAGTGTTTCTATCCCTAAAGCTGACCCTTCGTTGTTAACACTCTTTAACCTCTCTGCTCTGATGATGGTCTGTCTCCCTGGAGTCTAGCCTTTCAACTGCCATGGTAAATGATCCATTACCTTTCTATCCAGTTCAGTTTCTAAAATAAATAAGTGCAACCAAAAATCTTGCTTTAATACTCTATGGAATAATAATATTATTATTAATAAAGTAGCTAGTATTTGTTGAATATGTGTGTGTATAGTGGTATTGGAATTTGAACTCAGAACTTTGCACTTGCTAGGCAGGTGCGGTATCGCTTGAGCCATGCCTCACACTTTTTGCTCTGGGTTTTGCTTTTTGCCCAGGCTGGCCTGCACCATGATCCTTCTATTTTATGCTTCCTGCTTTAGCTGACAGACACCCACCACTACACCCAGCTTTTTTTGCTGAGTTGGGATCTTGCTCTTTTTGTCCTAGCTTGCCTGGAATTGTTACCCTCTTGATCTCAGCCTCCCAAGTAGCTAGGATGACAGGCATGAGCCACCAGTGCCTGGCTTCATTGGCTGTAATTAGTCCTTGCCAAGTACTTGGGTAGATTATCATCCTGTGTTTTGCAGAAAAATAGAAAGATTAAGCAGCTCACCTAAGGTCACACACTTATAAGCGGTAAAACTGAGATCCATACCCTTGGAGCCCAATCTTAGCGCCTTTACTCTTACTACAGCTGGATGTGTTAGGAATGCTGGCCATCTAATGAGTTTTCATTCTGTTTTGTTTTTAATTGGAGTTTCTAAAAATCAGGTTTTCCTATAGACATTCAGTCCTATAGATTGAATGTTAAATTCGTATGTTGAAATTCTAGTCCCACCATGCAGTGATATTGGAGATGAGGCCTTTTGGGAAGTGACTAGGCCCTGAGGGAAGAACCCTCATGAATGTGATAACTCCCCTTATAATAGGAGAGCTAAGAAATTTATTTTTCATTGATCTCTCATTTGTCTCTCAGTCATACAAGGATATAACAAGAAGACAGCAGTCTGTGAGCCAGAAAGTGGGCTCTCAGTAGACACCAGATCTGCTAGTGCCTTGATCTTAGACTTCCAGCTTCCAGAATTATGAGAAATAAATATTTATTGTTTAAGCCATCCAGTCCTTGGAATTCTGTTAAAACATCCTGAATGGAATAAGAGAGAAGGACTGGACTAACCCAAAGGCAAATCACACCTGCTTTCCTAACATCTCAGTGAGTGGAAGGTCAGGGGAAGATATAGGCCCAACTTCTCCCTTCTTTTCTCTGTCCTGTCCATGCCCTGCTCTGTTTGGTTCTCTACTGAACATCAATACTTCAGGGCCTCAGCTTCCCTCCCAATATCCTGCATCTACTCTCTGACATGATCTTTACAGATATGCATTCATAATTCTGCTAGGTCTTAATGAGAAGGATCAGGGAAACTATGTTATAGTGTAAGGAGTACAAAGGTTTATGGGTCCAAGTTCAACTCTCAGTTCAGCTACCAACTGACTGCATAAGGAGATAAGTCAGTCAAGTCTATTAGTCCTCAGTTTACTCTCTCTAAAATGGAAATCATAACACCTAGCACAGCAGGTTTGAGGGAGGCCTATTGTGATGAAAGGTATATGAGGCAGCACCCACAACACTGGGCACACAGTAAGTGCCTCACAGACGATTGCTGTCTTCCTCTTTTGTATCTTTTCATGGTCTGAATGGGGCTCAGGAATGTTTTTGAAGTTCAAATTTTGATGACCAAACTTATAATGATTATTCATCCTGGGACTCTGACTTGTTCAGGGACACTAGGAATAGCCTGTGTCACCTAATTTCTTACATGCCACCTCCCTTATCCCTAGAAGGAGAAAAGTCATCCAATCTATGGACTTCTGTTACAGCAACTTGAATGGACTTAGACAGAAGGACTGGTCTGCCCCAAAGTCAAAGAGCACCTGATTCCCTGACATCTCAGTGAGTGGAAAGCCAGGAGAGGATCTTCAGGCACCAGATAGCAGGGAGGAATCACACACAGCTGACACTTCCAGGCAGGCCACTTCTCTGGCCAGATAGAGTAGACAGACATCCAGAGCAGACACCATTTCTGGAAACCTTACCTGCAGCAGCTCAAACACTGCAAGGAGGTCCCCTCCAGAGAGGTTCCCACAGAAGATGGGGTGATAGCACAGCCTGGGGGGTTCATAGGTCTGGTCTGCTAGTGTCACAACTGGAGCAGCCACCGTGGCACCCAAATATTCTGGCTTCCCCTAGGGCACAAAAGAAATGAATTTTTTTGTAAGAGGAAATTAAAATATTTTTGTACATATGGACCTTAGATTTCCTTAAGAACTATTGTATGGGAAAAAGGAAAGCTTTGGCAAGCTTCACAGGTACACAAGCTAGCACTCTGCAAAGATGCAGTTTCAGATGGGAGATGTGCATGCCATGAAACAAGCAGAACTGAGAAGAGGCACCTGCACTTCTAAGCTTGCTCACTGGTGCCATGGGAAAAAAAAAATCATCTTAGGAAAAGTCCTGTAGTCAAACCTATCAGCCACCCTCCCTCCACTGGCTAAGTTAGTGATCACCCCAAGAATCAGTGTAAACCCAGGAAACTGGTTATGACTTGAACTCAGATTCATAGACACATACTTCCTTGAGAAGGACACGTAAGCCACATTTCAGGGGCAGGAAAGAGACCAGCTGTGTGTGAATATAAGAGAGGGTTTTACAGCCAAGATGTCCCAGCACTGACGAATGGATTAAGAAAATGTGGTATCTATACACAATGGAATTTTATGCAGCCATGAAGAAGAACGAAATGTTATCATTCGCTGGTAAATGGATGGAATTGGAGAACATCATTCTGAGTGAGGTTAGCCTGGCTCAAAAGACCAAAAATCGTATGTTCTCCCTCATATGTGGACATTAGATCAAGGGCAAACACAACAAGGGGATTGGACTATGAGCACATGATAAAAGCGAGAGCACACAAGGGAGGGGTGAGGATAGGTAAGACACCTAAAAAACTAGCTAGCATTTGTTGCCCTTAACGCAGAGAAACTAAAGCAGATACCTTAAAGCAACTGAGGCCAATAGGAAAAGGGGACCAGAAACTAGGGAAAAGGTTAGATCAAAAAGAATTAACCTAGAAGGTAACACCCACACACAGGAAATCAATGTGAGTCAATGCCCTGTATAGCTATCCTTATCTCAACCAGCAAAACCCCTTGTTCCTTCCTATTATTGCTTATACTCTCTCTACAACAAAATTAGAGATAAGGGCAAAATAGTTTCTGCTGGGTATTGAGGGGAGGAGCGGGAGGGGGTGGAGTGGGTGGTAAGGGAGGGGGTGGGGGCAGGGGGGAGAAATGAACCAATCCTTGTATGCACATATGAATAATAAAAGAAAAATGAAAAAAAAAAAAAAAAAAAAAAAGAGAGGGTTTTAAGACAAAGAACTGAGGCTATGGCACCAAGCATGGTTCAAGTGGTAGAGCACCTGCTTAGCTACTCTAGTACTGTCAAAACGGAACAAAAAAAAAAAAAAGGTCACAAGGCACACAGAATCAGTCAAAGCCTCATTCTTTGCCCCACTAACACAGACTACTTTAGCGTGACTGCTTGGTACACTTTCAGAGATCTGGAGAGATTGGTAGAAAGCAAAAGCTGCTCAGGAGTTTCCCACACCAAACCCAACACAATGTCTCTGTTGCCAGGAGGCATCTGACCAGGGGAGCTGGTGGGAGCAGTGTGAGGAGGGTTCCTGCACAGGCATTTAACTCAGCAGGGAAGACTCAATGGGCCTTTCTGCACTAAATTGTTTAGACTTCAGAGAGAAAAATGGCTGCCCCTCACACAAAGTAAACTGTAAAAGACAGGAAGGAAGAAATATCAACTGGTGGTTTTCTTTAAAACTTGTTTTGTCTTTCTGTGTACTTTGTTATTCTTTGTATTTCATTGTGTCCTCCCTCACTCATACCTTCATCCCATATATTTTTTCCTCTCTTTACTATCTTGGTTCTCTCTTTTTCCTTTCCCAATCCTCCCTCTTTTTATTAATATTAATACCTTTAATCATTTTTAAACTCCCATTTTATCCTGTAATTATTCTAGTTTCTTTCTTTTCCAACCTTATTTGGAGGAGTATAGGTGATTTTTCCAATTGCTTTTTAGAGCATTTAAATATCTGGTTTGTTTTTTGTTACTGCTGTCTGCTTTCTCTCCTCTAAGTGATAGTGAGGATCATCAAGGCTTCCCAATAAAAAGACCACCATTAAATAAATGAAAGAAATATCTATCACATTAGATGTGCAAATTGCAAAGTAGAAACACAAAAAATATGGAAAAGCAAGGCAATGTGACTCCTCAAAAGTTTGTAACTCCTCAATAGCTAAATCCAAAGATATTGAAAGGGTTAAGTGCCAAACAAAGAATTCAAAAGTCTACTTTAAAAAATGATCAGATACTTCAAAGAGGATTCAAACAAACAGATGAATGAAATAAGGAAGTCAATTCAACACCTGGATGAGAAAGTCAGCAAGGAAATAGAAATTCTGAAAATAATACAGAAATGTTGGAAATGAAAAACTCAATAAATAAAAACACAGAAGAAAGCAGAAGAGAAAATAACAGGACCTGAAAACAAGATGAAGGAAATCTGACAGTCATAAAGCAGTAAGGGAAATAAATAAGCAAGAATGACTACAATTTCAAGAACTGTAGCCATGATCAAGAGACCAAACCTAAGAATCCATGAGGTAAAAGAAGGAGCTGAGATATAAACTAAAAGCATAGAAAAACCTATTCAATGAAATTAGAGCAGAAATTTCCCAAAATTTAGGGAAAGATATGGACATCCAAGTACAAATGCATTTAGACAAGATCAGAAAAGAACTTCTCTATAAGACGTTATAGTTAAAATGCCAAGAATATAGAACAAAGAAAAGAACATTAAAAGCTGTAAGATAAAAATGCCAACTAATTTGCCTTATGAAGGCAAATTCATCAGAAGGAGGTTAAAGCCCTCTATAATGAAAACTATAGAACAGTGAAGAAAGAAGTCGCAGAAGACATTGTAAGATGGAAAGACCTCCCATGTTCATGGATTGGCAGAACTGATATTGTGCAAATGGTTAAATTACCAAAAGTAGTATCACCAGATTCAGTGAAATTCCTATCAAATTCCAATGTCATTCTTCACAGAAATAGAAAAAAAATTAAAATTCATATGGAATTACAAAAGATCCTAAATAGCCAAAGCAATCCTGAGCAAAAAGAATAATGCTGGGGGTATCACAATACCAGTTTTCAAATTATACTACTGAGCCATAGCAACAAAAACAGCATGATACTGGCACATAGACAAGAAGACCAATGAAATAGAACAAAGGATCCAGAAGTAAACACTCATCTGCAGCCACCTGATTCTCGACAAAGGTTCCAAAAACATATGTTATAAAAAAAAAACCAGTCTCTTCAACAAAAGATGTTGGGGAAAATGGATATCCACATGTAGAAGACTGAAACTAGACCCCTATCTCTCACCTTGCACAAAAATTAATGCAAAATGCATCAAACATCTCAATGTGAGACCTAAAAATTTGTAGACAATGACTTTCTGAATAAGACTCCAATAGCTCAGTAAATAAGAATATGAATTTCCTTGGTGTTTAACTAAAAAAATTAAATACCAAAAGAATAAATAATCCAATCAATAAATGGGCAAGTGAATGGAACAGTTTTCAAGAAGTAGAAATAGCCAATAAATACATGAAAAAATGTTTATCTATAAAGGAAACATGAATCAAGTCACCCTGAGATCCCATCTCATCCCAGTCAAAATAACTAACATCAAGAAACAACAAATGCTGGAGAAGATGCAGGGGAAAAGAAACATTTATACACTGTTGGTGGGAATGTAAATCAGTGAAGTCACTATGAAAATCAGTATGGAGTTTCCTTAAAAAAACTAAAAATAGAGCTACTATGATCCAGCCATACTACTTCTGGGTATATTCGAGAATGAATCGAAGTCAGCTTATAAAAGCCATACCCACACACTTATGTTTACTGCAGCACTATTCACAATAGCCAAGTTATGGAATCAGCCTAGGCACCCATGAATAGATAGATGAACTGATAAAGAAACTGTGGTGTACATACACAATGGAGTATGATTCATCCAAAAAGAATAACAAAACTACGTTGTGTGCAGGAAAATGGATGGAAGTGGAGATTATCATGTTAAGTGAAATAGGCCAGACTCAGAAAGAAAAATACCACATGTTTTCTGTTATATGTGAAATTTTAAAAAGAAAAAAACAGAAGGGAAATATCTTTTGGGGGGGATTATCAGCAGGAGGGAGGAGTGGGACATGAGAGGGTGATAGCAGCGTGGATATGACTGAAGTACAATGCACACATGTATGAAAATATCATAATGAGATCCATTATTTTACACAATTGATATATGCTAATTAAAAGAAAGAACTCTTTGATGGTACCACTTCCTGTCCACATCCCTCCAGGAGCAGCAGGGAGCTACAGCAACCTCTCTACTTTGCTATCTATCTGAGGAACTGTGGGAATGCAAGTTCCAGGACTGCCTACTTCATTCACTGCTTCACCCTCCTGGCCCAAGGTGGGCATTCAGTGTGTATTTGCTGAGTGACAGCTGTTGAATATGACCTTTGCAGTCCAAGACAGTACCCAAATTCTCTTTTGGTTTAGGCTGGGTTTTAGCAGCCACACTGCTTCATCGTCTTTGGAAACATGAACAAGCACTTGCATGGCAACTGTGGAGGGAGGTGGGAATAGAGTTTTAGTTCTGCCACACTTGAAAACAAAGAGGCATGCTGGGGCCCATTAGCTGTGTCAGACCTGTCCTGGGGATGGGCAGAGTGAGGACAGCTGGATATTAAGTGAGCAATCTGCCCAACAATTACCTTGTTCATTCTCCCTGCTAGGAATGGTTAATTCAAATTAGCTCTGGAAATAAAAGAGTGAGCATAAACCCAAGAAACCAATTTGCCATATAGAACTAGCAAACTGTTATGAGGGTACAAGGCACTGGAAAATGAGAGAAAGTTCTAGACTGGAAACATGAGTCCAGTTCTAAAAATCTGATTGTCATATTTTAGGCCCCGTTCAACTACACGGTGTAAGCAAAATCTCTTGCAGGTCTCCATGTATTTCTCCAGGAGGAAAGTGCAAACTTTCATCCTGCTTTTCTCTTCCACATTGCCTTTTCCTTTCAAATTTGAGAATGTAAGCCAGATTCTCCATGAAGGTTTGACTTAGGATCAAACCAGGAAAGGCCATCACTGAGTGGAGATGCAGAACAGAAACTGGAAACACCAAGGCCACGGTTGTAAATACTGCAGTCAGCAAGCAGAGGTAGCAGAAACTCTCAAACATGTTTGGCTGCCTTTGAAATAGAAAATAAATATTTGGGCCAGGAGTGTGTTGTTAGCACAAAATCGAAAAGGTATTTATTTTCAGAAAATAAGTACTTCCTTCAGAAAATCTATACTACATACTGAACAGAGAAACCATCTTTCATAAATTTATATTTATATTTATATTTTATATTTCCAGAGGTGGGAGAGAGACCAGAGGGAAGGAGTGACATGGAGAACCAGCATGCGTGTGTACAGGGGAGACCACCAAATATGCAGGAAAGAGTGGGCACAGTGGGTTCATGTCCTGCCTCTAACTCACTGTGACCTTAAAGAAGGTATTTGATCTTCTGTGCCTGTTTTTTACTTCTAAGAAGCATGCTCCCCAAAGTCCTTGATCCCATTTTGTGATTCTTACATCCTATTTCCACCTTGACCTTGGCCCACCCCAGGGCTGTCAGGAGTGCTCTGAGTTGGTGAGGATGCTTTAGAAAAGTTTCTCAGGACAACTGCTTGACTTTATACATCTGAATTTCTGCAACCTCCTGCAGAGGTAGAGACATCAAATAAAAGAAATAAACCTTTGCCTTTCATTTTAGACTTCTTAATTGATAAAAGAAGAACACTTGTCTTAGTAAGATAAATCACCCAGTAAGCTTTTGAGTTACCCACGGTTTCAAAACACAAACATCTCTGGAGAGGAAGAGGTTAGGTTCATGGGGCAGGGGGGCGGGTAGTGATGCATGCACAGTTGCAGGGCTTGGAAGCATTCACCAAGTAAGACTGACTTGGTTTCAAAGGCTGCATCAGTGACAGTACCCATCCTTTTCCTTCCAGCTGAGTGAGATCGGTAAAAATCTCATTTCAAAAAGGCTGGACATTTTTATTAAACAGCAATAACAGGAGATGAGCCAGGGATTGGCAATAGCTGTAGGTTGCTTTATACAAGTATCACATTCCCAAAGAAGTGTGTGTCAACTAAATTTCACTAATTAGATCCTGATTTTAATTGCAATTTAAAGGGAAATCAAAGGAACAAACCCTTGAGTAAAACCATTGATTGTCCCCAGCTTGCCTGGCTCTGTGGATCAGCATTTGCTGAGGTCAGTCTGCCCTTAGGCACATCTGGGGTCATGACCACTCAGAGTGGCAGGACTTTATTTACTTTAAAATACAGTCAGTTAGTGCAGAGTGCATGTGTTAGGGGGTAGAATCAGTGTGGGCCAGGAGACACTTACCACAGCATCACTGTCATAGAGCTCCACCACCACCAGGGGTGGGGACTCCAGCAACTCCTTCTCATCTCCATGCAGCACCAACTCATTGAACAGTAGCATCTGGTTCCAGGTTGGAGACAGAGTCTGGGAAATGATCTGGAAGACAGGACCAAAAATGAGTTGTAGGGGGCTCCAAGGATCGTTCAACCAAACAACGTGGAGGGCAAGGCAAGGGAAGCCCCTCACCACCATGACTTATTCATTCAACAATCAAGTAACAACGTGCACTGAGCAGCTACTGTGTGTTAGACGCTGCGGATGCAAAGATTCCTTGCGTGGGAAGAGTTTTCATTCCTAATAAGCTTTATGAGCAGATCAATGTTTAAATACCCTATTTGCATAGATAATTTCAACTCTCTCTTCACAGTAGTAGTGCTGTGATGATAGCTTTAACTGCTCTTTATTGAGCCCTACTGTGTGCTACCTACTGCAGTGTACACGTTCTGTCTCATTCAGACCTCACAATAATTTGGAATATTGTTATTGGCACACATTTTAAAGATCAGGAAACTGAGGCTTACCTGTCCAGAGCCAGCAGGATGGTAGAATTAGGATTTTTTAAAAACTTTAATCAATCCTTTTATTTTGATATGATTACAGAATCATATCAAACAGTTTAAGAAGCAACACAAAGATCTCATGTACCCTTCACCCAGTTTCTCCCAGTGGTAACATCTTGTAAAACTATAGCATAAGATCACGACCAAAATACTGGTATTCACACAGTGAAGACACATAACTATTTCTTCTAGAATTAGGATTTCATCAGGATCACCTGGCACCAAAGCCCAGGCTGCTAACCTCACCAACTCACCAAGTCAATGCTACTATTATATCCATTTTTGGACATAATAGTAAAACTGAGGACAGGTGGTCTAGTGACTCTTCACTTATGAGCAAATAAAATTTTGTTTTTAAATATCCTAAAGTTAAGATTGAAAATCTCATTTTTCTTAAATTCTATAGCTTTGTGGCTCTTTAGTGACTGCTTTGAATAGGGCAGGATCTTTAAAACAACCCTCACCCCATTTTGCATGACATCTCTCTTTCGTGGGGCTTGCTATGGTAACAAACTGTGACATTAGTAGCTGGCTGCACCCAGGAAGGACAATAACTTGCATAATTGGTCCAGAACCATGAGTGTTTCACCTAGAACTGGCTTATTTCCCTCTGCCAGGCCACCCAGATGTCTTCAGAACAGAGAGTATATGTTGGCTTGACTTCTCTTCTCTGTTTAGTTGCAAGTTTCGAAACAGGCCAGTTCCAGAGAGCTAAAGGCTGGGGTTGTTTTCAGGGTGAGTGTGTTTGATGTCTGGGCAGAAGTTGCTCCATTAATTTGTGAGGCCAGTGTTGAGAGAGTCCATGGTCACAACCTTCTCCTCCAGGCTGCTCAGTCAAATGGGTGAGTTCACAAGTGAATGAGGAAATTTCCACAGCATCTCTGAATCACCCTTACCTGCCACTGCTGGCTCTGGGAGGGCTGGGATAAAGACTTGGCCTGGACCAACTGCCAGGCTCTACAGCCCACTTAAAACCATCACCTCAGAGTTTTACATAGCGCTGTCTCCAGTTATGGCATAAAATCATTTGCACTGCAGTCATGGAAGAAAATTTTTATTGCTCTTTATGAGAGTCATAAAAATATTGTGTGTTTATGCAGTTTCCTTCTTTTCTTGCTGTTGACTTTAGACTATTTTGTGCCTCAGAAACAATGTGGTTTTAAGCATAACTTTTCTGATAGGAAAAGAATGGCTTCAATCAAGCAGTGAACAGGAGTTATGAAATTGAAATGCAAAGTTACCCTTGGTCAGGGACTGAGTACAAAGTGTTTTTATGATGCTTTTGAAAGTAGGCATGTGATCTCTGCACTGGACAGTGTGGTACCCACGCTGTGTATGATCTTCACAGCATCTTTACTACTTTTGATGTATTTCTTGGCATAAGCTGTAAATGCCATTTGGTAGAATTCCTGAGGCCATAATTCATTCATTCATTTATTTCTTACTTATTCAGGACCTACAGTGTGCCAGGCACAGTGTTAGGTACTAGGATAGCACCCTGTGCATTGCAGGTGATCAGTAACTATTTGTGTGGGTACATGAACTGGCATTGACCTTCCTCAGAGATGCTCCCATATGTAAGAGGCCACAGGGTCGCCTTTCAGAGGTACTAAAAGGCTTACCCAAACAAAAATGCATTCTCCTGCTCCTCTGCCAAGGTACCCATGATTACTAGCATCATTAAGGGCTTCCTTAAGGAGTTACACATTTAACTGGGTTAAATCATTGTTTGGGAGATCATGGTAACACGTACCTAACACGCCAAAGAGGGAGTCATACATCATGGACAAAATACAGCTTTAGAATCAGATAACCCTGTGCAGAATCCTTGTTTTATTACCCAACTTGTGTTCAACTTGAGCAGGTGGTAAAACCTTAGTTTCTCTCATTTAAATAAGGTTAGCACCTACCTCAAGGGGTTTTTATGACCATTGTGCCCTGCACACAGAAGATGCTCAATAGATGCTTGTTACCCCTCTCCCATACATACTCCATCCAGTCCATAGTTGTTTATAAAGGAGTAAAGATTTAGAGATGGGGGGTAGCTCAATGGTAGAGCATTTGCCTAGCATCTGCAAGGGATGTTTGATCCCAGCACTGCAGGGGGAAAAAATTGCCAAATGTGTGTCAAATGGCAGCCTTGATATGCTTGGGTAATCTTGCCTAACCATCCATGTTCAGAGGACTAAGTACAAGTCTGATTATTGGATACCTCAGGTTCTATGATGCCCACTCTCTAAGCTCCTCCATCTCTTTCCTTCTAAAACACTTTCTTAACCACCTGGCCTCTCTCCCCATCTGTCCCCAAAGTCTCTCTCTGCAGTACCTTTCTTTGTTTCCTATCCTTCAGTCATAAGATTTCCAAGTCCCATAGCCCTAGCCACATCTGCATTCACTGGACTCCCTCTGAAATATTCTGGACTTTCAAGTCACTTTGCAAGGGTCTGATTTTCAGGACCAGGCCTTTAGAGGCTGGTTCTCTTGTACAACAGGTAGCCAGTTCATATAAGGGCTACTGGGAGAGCACAAGGGCTTAGCCACTCCTGCAGGGCTCTGTGCTCAGCTTGCCCCCATCACAAAGAGTGGAAGAAAGAGGCCTGCCTGCCACTGGCCAGCTCCTCTGAGGCAGCACAACATGAAAACACTTTCTTATCAAAACGGAAACAGAGTGTCTAAGCAAGGTGGTCTTGAAACTGGACAAACCTGGGTTTCCATCTGGGCTCCACTGTCTTCTAGCTGTGTAGTCTCTGAGCCTTACTTTCCTCATCCACGGAATGGGAACATAGTAACATCCTCCTCTGACCACAGTGAGTGGTAGCAAACAATGCATAAATCATGTTTGTTATCATGCCTGGCACATGGGCAGCTTTTAGTAAGTGACAGCTGCTATTATTAACAAAACTTAGGGGCAAAATTCAAAATTATGGAATAAAATCCAGGGCTTAACAGAACCTATTTCCCTTTTCAAATAATTATTTGATAAACAAAATCCATCTGTTCCTTTGAGAAATGGATCTAAATCAAAAGAAGATACTGTGTGGAGATGCAAAATAGGAAAATAATTATGTAGCAACCCAGTGAGATTGCTCAGTTCCTTCCTCTAGCCCAGGGAAACCTTGGAGGGCTGGATCTGCACCATGCTTGGGCAGGTGGAGGAGGCCCCAGGGTCCACACTTTGAGAGCTCCCTTGCTTTGAGTGTTTCCATGGCAACAATAGCAAACACTCATATAGAAGCTGTTATAAACTACTCACTGTCTTTGTGCCTCAAGCTCTGGGAGTTACACACACTGCTGTCATTCCTATTACAGATAAAGAAACTGAGGCACAAAGGAATTTTGCTTAACATCAGGGACAATAAGTGGGAGAGGTTGGATTTGGACCAGAGCAACAGGGCTCCAGGATTTACACACATAAGCATCGTGGTATGTACGACCTCTCAAAACGCAGGAAGGAGAAAACAGTCTGCCGCCTTCTTATCTTCATGCTTAGTCACTGAATGAGGATAGGGTCACCTTCCTTTTGAGGCCTTTCCTGACTGCCCTCCCAGGAAGAATGAACCCTTCTCTCCACATGGACACAACCAGCTCGTCTGCCCAGAGGACCACATCCATCCCCGGATCGCTCATTAGCAGAAGCAGGGTCTGATCTCCACATCGTGTAGAGCCCACACTGGGTCAGCACTCAACAGGCGCTGGCTATGTAGATGTGATGCTGGCTCCCATCATCCCCTCTGTCTGTGTATTATAAGTCAAAATCCAGCTTAATCTATCAACTGGGTTATAGGCTTTGCCTTAGAGAAAAACATTACCCTCATTTTTGATACCAGCTAACATAATGGCCACCATTTATCAATCATTTAATAAACTTAACTTTCTCTTCGTCACAACAGCCCTATTTTAAGATGATAAACCTGAGGTTTAGTGAGTTGTGTTATTTGCCTAAAGATGCAGCTGGAGAGTAGATGAACTAGAAGGTGAGCCCAGGGTTCTTGTGTCTTACTCCCCCCCACCACAGGCAATTCTTCGTTGGACTTATTTCTTTCCAAACAGCAAAGCAGAGAACAGAATAGACCCTTGGTGAATATGACCCAGTGAGAAGACATCCTATTGGGGTTTTGCTGAATACGATCCTGTTCCCATGTATCACTCAGTGCATAGAACAGGAGGGATGCACAGAGGAAAGAGGCACGTGCCCATCTCCAAGTGGTATTCTCTGTAGGAGGGGCATTTTGAAGCACATAGGTGTTAAAATGTGCAAAGCCTCCCAGCTAGTAAGAGTGCAAAGTCCTGAACTTTCTGACTACAAAACTACAACTTCCCTCCCCATGAGATACCCCAGGGATGATGGGCTCTAAGCCTCAGGAGGGCTGTCTGACATTCCTCACCACACTACTGTGCCTGGCACTTCAGCAAGCACCCGAGTTGTGCAGGCTGTGCTACTCTTCCTCTATCCTCTGTTCCTCCCAACCTTCCTTTGCCTCAGGACTTGTTCCCTCTGCCTTAGGACAATGGCTCACAGAGGAACAACAGACCTTCCCTGCTCAGTCCTTCCTGGTGCACCCTTGCTTCTCAGTCTGAAACACCTGCACTCAGAGATGCAGAACACGTGATGGTCCCCTGATCTTTCTTTCCTGGGCTCTGCTGTGGGTCAGCTGCCAGCTGTGGAGGAGGAGGCTGGCTCCCTGGTTACCTTTGTTGTCTGGCACTGGGACAGGAATGTGACTTTGGCAAAGGGGTCCGAAAGTCCATTGCTGTCAGCTGCGATGAGGCCCCGAGCTTGGTACATGTGTGCTCTCAGCTGGAAGATATGCCGGGCTGTGGAGGAATCATGGGAAGGGTGGGTGTTAGCAGGCCTTTAGGAGAAGCAGGTGTGATGGTGCACCTGTGTGTGATGCACATCTGTGTGTGATGTGCATCTGTGTATCCACAGACAGACCAAAGATGACACCACTCCTGTCTTCCTCTATGACAGAAAGGAAGCCGTGAAGAAAGGGAAGAGGTTTTATGTATGGATATCCTTGGAGCCAGGCGTTTTCCTAGGTGCCTTTGTCACACTGTGTATCTTAGTCTTCACAACAGCCTGAAGAAACACATACAAATATCCCCACATTTTATAGATGAGGAAAATGGCCCCAAAGTGCTAAAATACTTTCCCAAGTGTGCAGAACCTGATTTTATTTCCATTTAATTTCAAAATCCACTTCTTTTTTCTGAAATACCATATTTTACTCCTCATAATTCTGTTTCTAATTGTGTGTATGTGTGTCTGTCTGTCTGTAAGAGGTAGCTTCATAAATAACTTTTACTTCAATAAACACATTAAATGTGTTCATTCATCCATTCTCCCAGCCAGTGACATTTTGAGTGCCTCCTGTGCACAGTGCTGGTCTTGGTCTCTAAGGTAAAGTCCTGGTCCTTAAGGATTGTAATATAACTAAGACAGTCTCTGCCCCCCGAGGAAGCAGAGGATAAAACAACCCAAATGACAGTGTCAGGAAGGCAAAGATGAGTGTTCTGTGAGATACAGGCAAAGGGCACAGTGGCAACGGGCAAGAGTGAGCACATGTGTTGGACAGGATGTGAGCATACAGAGGGTTGCAGGGTGGAGTGTCAGTGTCTCGTGGGGGAAGGGATACCTCAAGTAGAGTCAATCATGTTCCTTTGCTCATGGAACTTCATGACCATTGGCTCTTCTAAGGAGCCTCTTGCTTTTGAATTCACTCATTCTTTTTACCTCCTTGCCCATTCCCATTCTTCTCTCTCCCAAGGTACTGGGTTTGGTGTGTATCCATCTCTTTGTGTTGACTTGGGGATGGTATATGAACATCTTTGCACACCAACTTAAATAGCTCTTCTTAGTTAAAAACTTAGGGTACAAACACCCTGTGGGTATTCTCCCCACCTCTCCCACACACACCCAATACCATTCATGGGCAAATACCATGCAGGTCCATATAGGGACTTGTACATGGTTACTAACCCTCTCTGTGCCTTAATTTCCATGTCTGTAAAGTGGGGGTAACAATAACTCCCCATAAGATTATTGCAGGGGATTGAACAGTTGAGAATGGTGCCTGGCAGATGAGAACTTTCAAAGTGGCATGAAGATGCTGGTGTGCTGTTATCATTGCTGGTTGCACTATGACCTTAGTGGTGAGCAGCTGGGAGTAACCTGAGTGTCCATCACTGTGGGAGTGGACAGGAAAAATGTCAGGGAATTTGGTTAAGCAATTAGAAGCAAAAGGTTATAAGTCTACACTGCAAAATAGATGGATCACAAAGGTCTAATATTTACTGAAAAAAGTAAAACATCATAAGAAATGCAACAAAACTGTTCATATAAAATAAGAATGTGTGCATGAAAAAACAATTCACACTCACCAAAGCACATTCAAATATAAAGAGGCAGACTCTAGGGGAGGTAGCACTGCCCTTTGAGGAGATCCCTAAAGGTTGGTAGCATTTGATAGGCAAGGATGGATGTCTCCAAGTGGCTGTAGCACAGTGAGTCAAGACCCAGATAGAAATACCAGGCCAATCAGGGCCAAAGATGTGGTTTAGTTTGACTAGAGTACAGCATCCCAGACAGTGGTGGTGGTCCGCACATTGGTGGACACAGAGGAGAGAGGCCTTGCAGCTGTGAGTGCCACAGGACTTAGACGCTGACTGGCAGGGGGGAGAGGGGAAAGAAAGGCGGGGGTCACCAAAGGCAACTCCTTATTTGATTCTCATTAGACGTACACACATTTCTGTCCCTCCACTCCATGCCATTGTCTGGTTACCAGGGAATGGCACATGGTTACCTGAGAATGTAGCAACCTTGTCAATCCCCACTCTAGTCCTGCAAAGGATTTGGAACTTGAGCTCTGTACAGTCCTCAGTAAGTCCAAGTGCAAGGTTCTCCTTGTTCAGTTCTACAGTCTCTCCCCTCTCCACAGACACCAACAAACGCTAATGTGTATGGTCTGGACCCTGCTGATAAAGAGGCCCTTCAAATGACAATAGCAAACAATGGAAGGCCCAACAATGTCACAAGGATTTTCTGATAGGAGCATGTCAGGAGACAGCTCACACGTTCCTTGGCATACTGAATAGTTTGGAGATTTCTCAGTTAGGTATGAACTTGGAAGTGACTCATCCCTTTAGAATGTCCACCAGCTGCCCCTGAAACGACTAACCCTGGAATTTCAGCAGAGTTCCCAATTGCAGTCACACAAACAGCATTCTGCCACTACTCTAGGGGGCACCATTTACATAGTCTAAGTTTGGGTTCCTTTTTTCTTTGAAACCTTGAGTCTTACCAGCTCTGTCTGTTTCTTGGACAAACTAGCCAGCCCTCCTCACACTTTGGTGGTCTGTCTCCTGTGCCATGGCTTACTTCCTCTCATTGTAATTAGATACATGTCTGATTGCTCCACTTGAGGGTCAGAATCACCACTCATCTCTACACCCCCAACATTTTTTCTACCATGCTTTCCATCTATAAGTGCAAATTAATTATTTGCTGAATGGATACTCTCTGGAGCATAAAATTCTCCAGCAGGCATGGAAGGCAACCAAGGCCATCAATGTCAACACAATGCAGAAAAGGTTTCTTAGGTCATTGCATGAACACAATTTGCAGTGGAGGATCAGAAAGCAGTGGAAAACATCTGTCCTCTGCTCTAAAGTCTTAGTAGCTAGAATAGCAAACATGTCTGGGTCCTTAGGTCTCTGGAGATAGTGTCTGTAGACATAGGAAGAATTTGTTGTGGGTGTTATTTGCCCAAAGACAGAAATTCTGTAAGGGTAGGATAGAAACGAGGGAAAGAAAGCAGGTTTGTGCCATCCTCTATTAGGTATATGATTTTGAGCAATTTCTGAATACCTTGCATATATACTCTCCATCTGTAAAATGAAGACAACTCCCAGAGTTAATGTGAGAAATAAATGAGAGCTTATGTGTAAATTAGAGGGCACAATGCTTGGCACTCAAAGACAAAGCTCTTATGCCTTGGGCACAGATGCCATGAGTTCAACCACTGGACACACATCTCCAGAACATTGTCTTCTCTGACAATTGAGCTGCTTGGATTCCACAGGCATCAAAGTCAACCAACATCAGAGGAGCCTCATGCAACAGAGTAGAAACCTGGGTGTGTGTTCAGTTTGCCAGTGTTTCCAACTTTGGCTCAACTCAAAACTCAACTTCAATAAAAATGAAGAAGAAACTGCAATCTGCTTTGTCTGAATTCAGCAGCAAAAAATCATGATAATTAAAGTATTTTGGAAACAAAGCAACATATTTACAGGAAGGCATTAATATTTACAGTAAAATTCAAAGTTGTATGAAAATGCAAACATAATGACAATCATAAAAGTAACAACATGAAAGGAAGGATTCTGTAATGTAGGTGGACTTTCAATAAGCAGCCAAGTCAAGATCTGAGCTAGAGAGACACCAATGCTGGTCTACACTGGGTCACTACTGGAACACGTAAGAGATTGAAACCTTAATGCCATAAGTCACAGCAGTACCAGGACTTATGGATACTTCTTTAAAAGATATCTTTTGCTTAAAATGCAAATTGAACCTACATAGTCCACCTATAAAGAAATTCAAATTGCTTTCTCTTCCCTAACAGAAAGGCATAAACGTTTGTTCCAGATGTGTTCAGTGTCTTTACTTTATACATCTACATGAAACACTGGAAGGTAAAGGAGGACACTCAGAAACTGAATTAAAGAAGTCAAGGAAGTAGCTGCAGTGCTAATGATATACCATACTGCCCTCCACTGCCAGTGCAGAAGCCCGCCAGAGACAACTGCTGACTTTGTCTGGTGGGTGCCATACCTTGGTAGAGCAGGCTGGATGGAGGGTGATTAGTGCCAGTCACTTTGGAGGGCATTTCTGCTTCATAGCCTACAGGCAAGTTGTCCAAAACGGCACTGGAGTATCTAGTGGAGCCCAGCCACAGGTACACGTCAACTTTTGCCTGCACTGACCAACCAGCTGGCCGTTTCCCAGGAAGCTGAGGAGAGGTTACAAGGAAGGGTGCCCAGTTAGCAGGAAACACACATGGGAAAAGAGATCTGTCTCTGAGAAAAGAGATCTGTCCTAGAGTCACACCAGGAGTTTGTTCAGAGAGACATCCTCAAGGGCTGTGTGTATCACAATGAGAGAAACAGCCCTGATTGCTAAGGTGCACATCTCCAAAGGAAGATTCAGGTTTGAGGGGCTGAGGCTTAAACATGCACTTGGTGAGCACTTTGAAGTGCTGGGATCAGGTAGACCTAAGAACTAGGTGTGTTAATTGCCCCTGTTTTATAGATGAGGAAACTTAGGCTCAGAGAAATTAAATAAGTTGTCTAAGATCCCTGTCTTTAGGTGACAGAGCCAAAACTCAAACCAGAAGAGATAATTCCAAGTCTAGACTCTTGACTCTGAACCCCATAGCCTGCCTCTTTCTCACACTGAGTTGAAATCACCTCCTAAACTGCCAAGTCCTGGGGCTCATCTGAGTTTCCATCTCTTTGCTTCATCTGGAGGAGCTCCATGCTTCTTCCCAAGGCAGGTCTTTATGTGCCTGAGGGGCCTCGCCTGCTTTGCTCCTTCCCACACCCTTTCTGCCTGGCAGAACTTTGCAGTTTCTCTGTCCCATCTTCATGCAGTGTAGCTGAGGTTCCCTGGCTACCCTGCTTCCTCCCCTTGGAATGGGCTCAGGTGTGCTGTGTGTGTGTGTGTGTATGTGTGTGTGTGTGTGTGTGTGACTTGAGAGAGAGATTGATTTCCTCTGATGTTTGTGTCAGTGTGTGTAGTGCATACCTGTATGTGTGTGCACATGTATGGGGGGGTCATGTACCCCAGGACACAATTCAAGTGGATAGTGTGGTGCCCGTATTTCTCAGTCTGTAGGTTTGAGGGACTCCTGCTCCCATCTACAGAGACCCAGGCTCCGGATATGACTGCTGGCAAGACTTTAGTTCTGAGTGCAGCCAACGGCACTTAAGGCGCTTCCCACTCAAGACTCTGTTGACTCTTTTAAGTGCCTCTTCATAGCATTTTTAAGAATTTCCTATAGGTCATATCTCCTTTCTTCTACACCACTTCCTTTCTACAGAGGAGGACAAAATCTTCTGACAAGGTCCAAGGCCTCTGCAGAAAGCCTCCGACTCCAAGTTGAGCAGGGCTGCTCGCCTTTCTGTCTTGCTCTGCAGGTGCCATAAGTAGATTTGGAGTAACTCAATTAAGCAACTACCACAAGTGCTGCTGGGGCTGAGGCCAGGGCATCATCACAGCAACTGAGACTCACTTTGCCCTCCCTCCAAGAGCTCATGTCGACAAGGAGGTCAGCTGTGTTAATTTACTACAATGGGAAGAGAGAAAAACTAAGGGAGCAGAGGAGGGACAGAGGGTATTTTCACCCAGTCTTAAAGTTCAAATGTAGGAGTGGGTCTGGATGTGGTAGTTCACACCTATAATCCCAGTTCTTGGAAGCTGAGGCAGGAGGATTATGAATTCAAATTCAGCCTGGGCAACACAGTAAGATCCTGTCTCAAAAAAAAAAAAAGTAAGAAAAGAAAAGAGAAGGAAAAATCAAATACAGTAGCCCCCACCTTACACATGACTTTGACTTCACATTTGGCTTATCTTAGGTCTGAAAATATTAATGGGAAGTTTCAAAACTAAGCAATTCAAAGTTTTCCTGGAACAGGACTTCCTGTACCTGTCTACTGGCTGATGTGCACTGCAAAATTCAAAAGTTTCCAATGTTACAACTGCAACTTCCTAAATGTCTGTGCATGTGGGATGTTTACAGAGCCACTCGAAGGTCAAGTATGAGTAGATAAACTTTGAGGACTCTCTGGCTTACAGATTTTAGAGACTTAAATTCTATGCCTTTTTTTTCCACGTCCAAATTCCCCGCTAGTAAACCAGAATGAGTGGCAGGTGTCGGAAGACTGAGTCTCCCTGGTACCGCCTTTGCTTTTCCAGACTTGCCAATTCAGTAGGAGAGAACGAAGCATAGAGGGGCACAGTGGGTAGAAGGGAGTTAAAATTAGAGGTGACAATCAAAACAGGAACAAAAATAGTTTTGCTGAATCATCTTATCAAGATGTTTCATCAAGTAGCTATAACTGAATTCAGCGAACTTTTAGAAAGCTATCACCCAAAGCAATCCCAGCGGCAACAGGAAAATACAGTTAAAGGTGGAAGCCAAGGTTTATAGGCATATTGATAAAAATAATACACAGAAGATGAGTGCTAGAGGGCAAAAGTTCTGTTCTCAGCTATGTCTGTTCTCTGGCTTTATTTGACAGCTGTTCTTTGTTCTAATTTTATGCAGTGCCAGGACACATCAAAATATTTAGGAGAGAGTAACTTTATACCGTTTGCTGGTATTTTTAGCACATGGCCTTTGAAATGATTTGCTATTTTTAAGACAAATGTTTCTTGCCTCAACATCCCTCGAATGGAGAAAGTTAAAAGGAAATCTCTGAGATTTATGGTGAATGACTTGGGTAGAAAAAATTTAGTTTTCAGTTACAGTTTTATAGGAGTGAGTTTTAAAATTATTTTACATACTTGACAGAAAGTAACATGCAGAGAAGTAAACAATAGACGTGCTCTGTGAGGGGACATCCAGTTACAGCAATGTTCTCTGGGATGGTGGATTGTTTTAACACCAGTATTTAAGTGATTACTCTACGTGAGGCACAAGTGTGTGTTCTTTGCTCGGATTCACTCACTTAATTCTCACAGTCATTTCCACTTAATGAATTAAAAGTGGGAAAAAAACATTCTTCAAATGGATGAAGAATGTTAAGCAACTTCCCCAAGATTATACAACCAGTAAATATTGGCTCTGGAGTTCTGCTATGGGTTGAATTGTTCCCCCAAAATTCATTTTTTGAAGTCTTAATCCTCAGTACTTAGATTGTTACCTTATTTCATAATAAGGTCCTTGCATATGTAGCTAGTTAAGTTAAAATGACATTGTACTAGAGTAGGATGGGCCCTGAATCCAGTAAGACTGTTGTCCTTATACAAAGGATGTTCTGTGAAGAGACAGGTACACACAGGAAGAATGACGTGTAAGTATTGGTATTATGCTAAAATTGTGTTGTTTAAGCCAGTGAGTGCACAAAACTTTGTTACAACAGCCTTTGCCAACTTATACAAATTCTAAGCCAGGTTCACCTGATATCAAAGTCCATGCTTTAAGCCATGGCCTATACTGGATCTCAGGTTCAATTCCATGGGCCCTTCTGTCTGCAGCATCTAACAGTCACATCCATAGTAGCCAGGCGAGACTGGACTGCACTTGGAGGCTACTAACCTAGCTGCCCTCTGCCTATTGTTATCAACAGGTGTCCAATGTCTGTCCATGTGAAAGGATGAGGAACACAATATGGACTTCCATAAGGAACTGTTTCCCTGAAATGTCTATTGTGGGGTCTAGTTTAATTCATTCTCCTCTTTCATCTCCTCCTCTTTTCTTTCCCTCTTTTCCACTCCCACCAACTGCATAGCAGCCCCACAAACACTGGAAGACCTCTTTCATGCTATCAAATCACTTCCCAGGTAAGACTGTCATCACTTCACCTGTTCTTCATTTGGCATAACTTTGAGCCTTCTTACTCTCCCTCTGGGGCAGCAGAAGAATAATTATGTTACAGCAAGATGCCACACCAGACACTGGCAGGAGTCGGGAACAGTTAATCAAAAGACCCACATTCTTGTGGCTCATCCTCACATTGCTCATTTTTACTTGCTGTGATAGAAATTTCTTTGTAGTAGAAGAAAATACCCAGGAATTATGTTTGTGAGGACCCATTCATAGGGCATTTGGGGACCAAGTTATTTTGAAACATGCAAGGCCCCAAATTGATAAGATTATTATATTTTTTATAGTTTAAAGTCACCAGGAATCTTGAGCTAACAATTCTATTCCTCTCATAATTTTCTTTTTTCTATCAACATATATTAATTATACAATATTAATGGACTTCATTTAAAAATATAGGTTAACTTACGTGAAAAGATGCCAGGGACAAATTACTCTAGAGAAAAGGCAGTGAGACTTTTCATAGAACAACTTTCATTCTTACTAGAAATCAAAGAAGTAAAACTTAAAGCAACCTTGACATACAGCCACTAAAGTAAGACAGAAATTTATATGTATCTGATGACATAATAATTAGAAAACTGGAAGATTCAGTGCCTACTGCACTGTCATTTGAATCAAGAGGGGTGAGGTTTCTAGTTGTCCTCAGACCTCTGAAAGCACTGGAGAATAATCACAGACATGGATACCCAGCAAAGACAAAAATGTCCCTTCTTTTAACCAACAGCAGTGCAGACTTACTTTGAGGAAGTGAGTTTTGATCTTCCCACAGTGCTTGCCCATCTGTGCCTGCACAGGGGAGTACAGCAGGTCCTTGGAGGCGATGCGAGCGTATGCCACCCTCTTGTTATTGCTAAGCATCCAGATGAAGACATCAGGGATGGTGTGCTGTGGCTGTGGATAGATAGGCTCGTGGTTAATGGCACACTTCCAGGATTCTCCTATCCTGAAAGAGTCCTTCTGCAAAACAAGTTCTGTGCTGTGAAACATCTATGCAATCAAGCAAGGGAAGTGCAGCTTCCTTGGCCGTGAATTACATGGGAGTCCACATTGCACCTGTGTTTTGAGGACACATGAGTTGGCCCTGTGATTTGGTTTCTTTGATGGCCTACTCTTCTCCATCTAAAGAACAAACATTTTAAAAATAAATTTACTTTCTATAGAAAGCAAATCTGCAAAGGAACTTTGCAGATTTATATATATATTATATATATATATATCCTATATATATATTTATATATATCCTATATATATTTAATTATATATATTAAGCCTAATATATATAATTGCCAAGTGTTCTAATTTCACTTTTGGAGGTTATTCAGGAGAAAGTTGACTAAATTGCACAGAAGATTAAGCTTTAAAGTTGAGCTAATCAAGACAGGAAGTGCAGACCTCCATTCCAAGTAGCTCATTATATTTCTGTTTCAAATGCACATTTCTGAATTAACATAACTACCAAACAAAAAGGAAGCCTACTGCTTTGAAGTAGGTTTTGACACTCCTTGGCTAGAAGCAGATGTTCCGTCTTGCTCACCTTTGACACACAGGTACAATTGGTACCCAAAGGGGGCATCCACTCCTCTCTGATACAAGACCAGAGGCATGAGATGGGTTTTCTAGTCCAGGGTTGATCATTCACAGACCTGATGACTCAATGCCTGATTTTCTTATGAAAATTCCCATGTCTACCTACTGCCTGCCTTACTGCTTAGTATACATCAAGGGAATGACTGATATGAGGCAAGAATTACAACTTTCGAGAACCACAGAAGAGAAATCTGTACTTCTCCCCCAAACCTTCCCCAACAAAACTCAGCTTAAGAAGTTTCTATACATCATGAGCCAGGCCTTTTATTTTGCTGAATACTTGAACTTTACATATATATATATGCCATACACATTTTGATTAATTTAAAAATATCTTCTCCTGACCTTCCTAGGTGGAGTCTAATTCTTCCTGTGAGGTTTACCTGTACAATTGATTACCTCATCAACAAGAAAGCGGATTTTCTCCACAAAGTTTTGGGCTTCGTGAATCATTTCATTCAGAGATAACTTTTTCTTCTGCTGCTGAATGATCCCTGTGACTTCCTTGGACATTGCCTCCTAAAGCAAAACAAGAGTCAGTGTTGGGCTGGCGGAGTGCTTCAAGTGGTAGAGCACCTACCTATCAAGCGTGAGTCCCTGAGTTCAAACCCAAGATCCTCCAAAAAACAAAGAGTCACTGTAGATCTTTCTAGAAGCTAAGCGATAAACACTGCCCTGTTGCAGGAGAGCCATGAAGCTACTTGTATAGTGCCACAATAAACCCCTCATGGGGCTTGTTTTTGAGCTAATCAAGACAGGCAGCGCAGACTTACATTCCAAGTGGCTCATTATATTTGTGTTTCAAATGCTCATTTCTGAACTAACATAACTACCAAAACAAAAAGGAAGCCTACTGCTTACAAGTAGACTTTAACACTCCTTGGCTGGAAACAGATGCTCTGTCTTGCTCACCTTTGACACACAGGTATAATTGGTACCCAAAGGGGGCATCCACTCCTCTCTGAGCAGAGGCATGGGATGGGTTTCCTGGCCCAGGGTTCGTCATTTACAGACCTGAAGACTCAATGCACTGTGCATACTATGCACTTACTACAGACTTCGGAGGAACAATGAAGCAGTGAAGACCATCTCTCCTGAGATGAAGATGAGATGAAACAAAGGCTTGCCAAGGTCACATGGCTTTGTGAGACAAGACCTGAACCTTGGCTTTCTGATAATTAATAATAAAATTTATTGAGTTATTACTTTATGCCAGGCAATCCTCTAACCACCATATCAAGCCTTCTTTGCTCTTACTAACAAGCTTACAAAGTGGGTACAACTAATTCCATTTTAAGGCTGAGCAATTGGAGCAATTCCATTCCTGAGCAAGAGAGAGGAAGTTGAGGCTGGCTTCCAGCCAAGAAGGCATTATCTGAGAAACACTGCCTGGGAGCTCATTGAAACATTGGAAGTATTAGTTTTGATTCATTCTTTCAGACCACGTGTATGTGCAGTGCCTCCTGAGGTCCTGTGTGAGTTGACCCTGCATGCTCCTTCCTTTCCTCACTCACTGTCCCCTGTCAATGGCCACTGTCAATGGTCCTCAGGAGGCTATAGAGCACGCCAACCTTGACCGTCCTAAGGCGGGGCACTTGGAGCTTCTTCTTGTTCAAATTCTCTTCCAAGACCCCAGATGGCTTCAATTTAAATGCTATCATTGTATTGTTTCCCTATGCTTTCCTGTTCACTGTGGCTTTTCACATTCCCTTTATAATCACAACTGTGATCAGTTTTATGTGTTTGTTATTTACCTGTCTAAACAACATTACAATGTAATTTACAATGTAAATGTCACTTGGATGGGGCCTCCTCTGCCTTGCTCTTATCTTATACTGTTACGTGTCTGAGAGAGACACTGTCACATGGCAGTGACACCTAGCACATTCCTGGGATATAGCATGTGTTAAACAGATATTTGTGGAATGAATAGATCAATCTATAAAATCCCTTAAGACAAGCACCAAGTACTTTCAGCTGTGTGTTGTGAGCACCTAGCCCAGGGCCTGGTACACAGAGTGCCTTCAGTTAATGTTGACTAGAAGAACTGAACCCCTGCTCTCTATGTGCACAAGCTAAGGCCTGGAACCAGAGTCAGACTTAATCCATCCTTTCCTTGAGACTTTGATAGTTTTGTTAAGTGAAAGCAATACATGCAAATAATTAAATATGCAAAGCATCATGGAACCAGACAGTGGCAAAACCAAACAAAAATGTGAATAGAATTCATCATGTCATAAGAAGTCAAAAGACTACCCAGATCGAGGGAAAAATCAGATGTGCAGATCCATTATCAGAAAGAGTCCAAAAGTGTTGGGGCACAAACATAAGAGAAAGGAGTAGTGGAGGGCACAGCTGGGATGCTAGATGGTGAACAGTCCTGTATACCAAGCAAAAGGAATTTGGACTTCTTCCTATGGATGATTGACTTTAATGATTTTTAAAGCACAACTCATCTGATCAGATTTTTTGTAGAAATCTTTTGGTGGTCATATGAAAGATGGATTGGCAGAAGTTCACTGCAAAGCCTAGGCCTGAAATGCTCAGGAACTCAGTTTAGACTGTGATTCTGGGGATGAAGAAGTAGAGTAAGTTCTAGAGTGTTTAAGGGGCAGAATCAGCAGGACCTGGGTCACACTGGCTGTTTAAGGTGAAGGATAGAGAGTTAACACTGACACATAGACTTCTGGTGGGAGCAACAAGCATGGCTGGCAGTGCCAACACAGGATGCAGAACAAGGTAAGATAGGTGTGGACTCAGGAGGAGACAATGAGTGTGAGGGAAAATGAGACAGGCAGGTGAGATTTCCATTAGGAGGCGGGATATAGCGATCTGGAGATGAGAAGAGGGACTTGAGCCATACAAAGATAGTGAAGTGGTAGGTTTGTTCAAGCCCAGGACTGCCATGCAACAAGAAGACAAAGGTCTGCAGAGAACATGGAGTGAAGGGACACTGCAGTGACAGCACCTCAGCCAATGAGCTGAGGAAGAACCAGACAGGGGGATGTTACACGTGCTGGAATCCAGCCTCTTACACACTTGGGAGGACAGGAAAGGAATGTTCTGGAAGAAGGGTAAATGAGGAGTTAAGACACTTGGATTTTAGTCTCCGGACTTTAATTAATGAGCTATGACCTTTAGAAAATCATTTAATCTTTCTGAGCCCCATTCAAATCTTTAAAATGTTCCTGAGGAATCAAACACTGAATAATTTTTCTTTGCAGGACTATCATGGCATCATGCAAAATGTCTCTTGGCGCTATGGCTAGGACTGAAGTTTTGAGATGAGATAATTCAAGGTCTAATTTGGTCTGGTATTTTTCAGTCATTACTTATTCAACAAGACCAAGCATCTATATCCATATCTCTATCTATCTATTTATCTATCTATCTATGCATATATTTACACTATATATTTACATCTAGATAGATAGATGCTTATAGATATATGTAAGAATCTATAAGCACCATGCAGTTGTCCAGGACACAGAGGGGCATCAGACGACAGTCAAGAAATGCTGACAACTTTTAGACAATTCCTGATGGAGGAAGTCAAGGAGGGGAGGAACCGCTGTTTATTTTGAGTTCTTGGTTTATGAGGCATGCAGACAAATAAAGGGCCAAAAACCTTTAACAAAATACAAATGTCAAGAAAATAAGCAAGGGGGACATCCCCCAACAGAACAGGAAGCAGGACTGGTGGGCTTCTAGCTCATACCTGTAAACCTTCAACAAATGCTAGCTCCTTTCCAACTCAACATACATTCCTTCTCACCTTGTTTCTACATCACACAGAATGATGTCCTTGCCACCTTATCCTTATTCGGCCTATGACCCACGCCTCACTCATGAGGTTTCTTTTTAAAGCACATGTTTTAACTCTGTTCAATGTATAAATAGATTTTCACATACCAGCTCCTGCCAACAGAGTGTAAGTCGTTTCTTATCTAAAGTAGTTTGGTTCAACATCTTGGGCTTTTTTTCTGCTTCAGAGATAAAGGCACTAAAAGAGAAGAATAACAATTTTGAAGCCTACTCAGTGCAAATCCATTTATAAGATTCCAGAGATTTGCAAATATACTTTCTGCAATTCAAAGAAAAGATGATGGAGTCACAGAATCAAGATTTTTAAATTAGGATTAAACAATGATGCATGAACTGTTTTAAGAGACAATGTGGGAATTGGAAGTGATGCCCAGATCCTGCATTGGTTTGGAGAATAAATGTTTCTTCCACTTTCTTTCAATATGCATTCATTGTGGTTGCTGTCAAAGTTCATAACAAAAACACACAAACTAATACAGTTTTTCTTCATCTCTCAAACTTAAAACACATCAAAATTTCCTGAAAAGTTACATGGAAAGTAGGTATTTACACTCAATACTCAGATGTGTCTCCACCTCACTGAGTAGTAACACTGTTTAGACATGAAGTATAGAATGTGCTCAATAGGAAAATCGCAGAGGCTATGAATATAATTCAAGAAGAAATGTAAATGATGGAAAAACTTGAAGAAATAAGATATTTATCATTTGTTATAAATTAAATGCAAATTAAAATCAATACCATTTCATCTGTAAAATAAATAATATTTAATATCAGTGAAGGTATGGGAGAGGACAGAAGAATGTGTGTGATTGCATGAATATAAATTGTTACAATGTGTCAGACACTATTTGACAGTACCTATCAACATTTATACGTATATATCATTTGACTCAAAAATTACACTAGAATTTTTACTCTTACAAATAACTGAATGATTTTGGAGGAATATGTTTACACAATAATATTTACTGTAGCGTTATTCATAGTAGCAACATAAATGGGAACAACTTAAATCATTAGGGACCGATTAAATGTCTTATGACACATTCACGTGATGGAATATTGAAAACGTCTATTATGTGCAACTGTACAAAGATGCCTTTGTATTACTGAATGAAAAAGCAACCTGCTGAACAAATGTGTAAGATCATTTATGATGAAATAAAGTATTTTTATATGAGGATGTGTGTTCACAAATGCACAATGAAAAAGCCCAGGAGAGCAAATTAATCTCTTCTCTCTGGAGAGTAAAATTGGAGAAAAAACTGAGAACACACACACACACACACACACACACACAAATTTGATAGGCATGTAGTTTTTCTGTGATTAAAAAAGTCACATATAAAGGAAACAAAAGAGGAGTCTAAGCCTACCACACCTCCCAATGAGAGCATCACACCAGGGCTCTGCCTGTTGGCAATGTGAAGCCTTACCAGAAATTCTCTTTGGAACTACTAGTAAAGTTACATTTTCTGTTCATCTGAAGAAAGAACAGAAAGAATTATATTTTGAGGTGGGAGTTTTGTTGCTCCATTCCTGCTTTTTTTAGAGGCACAAAAATTCCATTTTACTCTCCAGAATAGGTAAGCCCAGGTAGACATTTGAACACTTATGATCCCCTTCTCCCCAGGGAGAGAGATAATATGTTTCCTCATCAAATTCAGAGTAAGTGACATGGCACATGCTCCATTTGTTCTCCATATTTCGGTCTGAGCCTGCCTGCTGGCAGTGGACAGCCTCATCACTTCAATGTGACAAAAGTGACTGGTCTTTGCTGGGGGAGAGGAGTGCCCCAGAAGTTCAGCAGCTTGACCATAAATAAGGGAAGAGGAACAGGAAGACCAATTTGACCACAAGTCCAGCTGCTTTCTCAAATTCAGACTTACCAAATATAAAACTAACATTTTGATCATTGAACCTCATAAATATTTTCTCAGTTGACTGGAAACTTGAAGAGAAAAGGGAACATTTAATTGTCACCCTCATGTAATCCCCTAATACTGAAAAGTTACTGAGCTATTAATCTACTCACAAATGGTTCCTAAAACTGAGATTATGAAGCTTTTAAATGAAATTGCAGGTGGCACTTAGCTCTCAGCAGAAGTAGCACTTAATATATATTGCTTTTATAATGAAAAATGAAAAAGAAATAAAGATAGCTAACACTTCACATTGATTTCTTTGCTTTCTTTTTTAAAAGAAAATTGGTTCTTTTGAACCAATTTTGAGAGATTGGGAAGACAACATTTATAACGTAGAACACAAGATTTAGCTACTGCCTGTCTACTGGTTTTTGTCTTTTATCAAATTAATCTCCACTTTTCTGATAATTCCATTATGGTAAATTCTCAAGTCTTGACCTAATTAATTTCAAGAGTTGGTTCAAGTTATTTCCACATAGGGTTAGCAGCCTCTAAGATGGCTTCAATGAGTTATTCCTTCTACAACTCATGCCATGTGTGATCCCATCGCTTGTGATGTGGGCTGCATCTATGAATTGCTTCTAATAGACAATGTCAAGAGTGATGGGACAATGCTTCCAGTTTAGGTCATGATATACTAAAATGTCCATCTTTCTGACTTGTCCTATCTGACTCTTCTTGCACAGTCACTGATGAAGCAAGCTCCATGTCATAAGTGGCAGCCTGGAAAGGCCCACATGGCAAGGAATTGAGGATGGCTTCCCACCAACAGCCAGAAAGAAAATGAGTTCTCAGTCCAACAACCCATGAAGATTTGAATTTTGTAAATGGTCATGTGAGTGGTCTTTGTGGTCAGTCCTTCCCATCTGGGCCCACAGACTACTTCAATCTCAGTCAATGCCTTGAGAACTCAGCTGAGCCACCCCTGGATTCCCGACACACAGAAACTGAGATGATAAATACTGTTTTAAACCACTGTGTTTGGGGGTAATTTGTTACTCAGTATTCTTTAACTATTCTCTATTTTTGATCTTTTATTATATTTTCTACCACCTCAAATAAGAGTCTTTAATTGGTAGTTACTAATGTGAAATTTCAATTCAGCAGTTTAGTGTTTGGTATTGTCAAATCATTGCTGAGTATCCAGCAAATGCAAAGCACCATGCTAGGCACTAATGTGACAAGCATTTTCCTTGTTTCATAAAGAATCTTTGCAATAGGTCTATCTTTCCTTTAAGTTTCAGCCTTTGGTTTGTGGTTTGTGCTAGGAAACAATAGTTAGCCCACAAGCACTAGCTAAATTACTGAACAAAATAAAGAGAGATATAACACTATAAAGTGCCCCTCTGAAGGCACATCAAGCTGACTGGTTTCTCAAGGTCATTAAAACCTGATTCCAGATGAGCTGAGCTCCCACGTGGTAGCTACCTGCTTTGACTGACAAAGTCACTGAGTGCCAACTTCATCTTCTCTTCTGGTGCCTCTTCTGAAATCTTGAGCAATTCTTTCACTTCTTCTATACCTTCTTCCTGAAAACAAATCACAGGGGTGGAGGAATAAGGGGCAGGAGTGAGAGCTGTAGTAGAGGTATTGATTGTTACATCCTAGAACCAATATTTAGCTATTTTTATTATTGTTGATGCCACTGTTGTTTTGGAAATGAAGGAAGAGTTCCCTGATTCTCATGAACTAGAAATGCAACTGTATTCCAGCTCTGAGCTTTCCTTTTCGTAGGCAGAATTAGTCTGAACACGTATCTTCTCCTATATTGTTCAATCATTGTTTCTTTCACGGATCCACTCCCTAAATTGGTACACTTAGACTCCACCCTGTGAGAAAACAATACTATGGGAAATGTAGAATAATGTAGAGTAAATTGCATATGATTATCAAAAACTCCAAAAGCAATTTCAAGTCAATTTTTATACACTAATGTAATGATGTTGAAAACTCTCGGAAGTAAAAGGGCTATCGTTTTTCTGAGTGTATCAGTTTTTGGCCAGGGAACAGGGCAGGTTGCATGTGGCAATGACATACATTTATATACTTAATAATCGCACTTTTCCTTTGGGGTCTAAATTCTAGGATTCCATTCAGCAGCTTGGAGGAAACGACCCCAATGGGAAATGTGCATGCTGCCACTGCTTTGCTGGAATTCACAAAAGCTGTATTTTCTACCATTGCCACAGTCTAGTGCCTGAGGACATACGATCCCCTTTTTCTGCTGTCACTAGAAGAATAGGCAACACTGTGGAGTGGTTAAGGATTTGGGCTCTGGTTCAGACTACCTGGTTTCAATCCAGCTGTAGCACTTGCTTTTATGCTTGGTTTCTTCATCTGTAAATAGTTATAATTTTAATTATAATTATAGTACTGCCTAAAACACTCAGGGGGTTTGAGCTTCAATTATGTTAGCCATGACTGAAGAGATGCTGGAAAAGAATTAGAAATGAGTGCTAAAGGCTACTAGACCTCTAGGGTCTAGTAGTGATTTGTTTTTGTCAAGATTCCCAGAGATAAATTATCTATTCTGTCTGAGGGAGAAGCAAGACCAGCCTTATAAAGGGGATCTGTGCCCCCTCCCCACAACGTGGTGTGACCCCAGACCAAACCTCACTACTGCCTGGAATCCCACAGCCAAAGACAATACTTTGTTTTACACAATTAAGATTAGGGATTATAAAGGAAACGTGTTCTTTCCTTAGTTTAGGTTCTAATGGATGGGAGGGCTTAGACAAGGGTTATCTGGTGAGGTGTGTGGACAGTGAGGAGAACATGCTTTCTCCCTATGAGATGTGTGGAGTGGAAGTAATAATGTGAGCATAGGAGAAAAGGATTAGTTTTAACCAGGACATATCGATTTTATGAGAATGTCTTCAACTCTGCCTTTTAGAGATTAAGGAATTAGCCCATTTTGTGACAGTAAGCAGATAAATAGTTAGACTTACAGTCCAGGGATTTGTAAAATGTACTCATTCCTCTGGATCCAGACAGTAGGAGCCGCAAAATGCAGCTGCTTCACTTCACTTGTATTTAAACTGAGATTGAGACTGTCTACTGGATGGATAAAAAAATTCCTTTTGCTCCCAGTTGCCTAAACTGCAAACCCAGCACCTATGCAAATTACTCACCAGGAGGTCTGCCATTTTCTCCAGCATGTTGGACCAGTGCAGTCTGAAGGTCTGGTCTCCCCAAGAGCTGATGAAGGAGACACATGGCTTCTTGGCCTCAAATGGCAAATAGTTGTAATTCCTGTAAAAGTACATTGGTAATTGGTGTTTTTTTAGGCAATTCCAGCCACATGTTCATGTTTTATAAGGTTCTAGTAGGGTAAGGGCAAACTATCAAAGTATTAACACCTCCCTAGTCTTTAATTGGGGAACCATGAACACGAGGAGTTATGTGATTATAATGCAGTATTAATATCTACCATCAAATGAACAGCAAAGCTTAGAAATGATCACCAGAGAGCAGGATTTATCAGGTAAGAGTTCTTTTAAAAGGTTTTAAACTGTGGGAGGAAAATTTATTTTTAAATGTCTATATTCTTCGCATGTATAAGGATCAACTGAGATAACAGATGATAATGTATTTTGTAAACTGAAATTGCTAGAGAAATGTAAGGTAATAATATTATTGAGAGTGAAGGCATATGTCCCAAACTAAACTTCACCATTCTATGGTTTGGCATAATCCTTGCATCTATCATGCATCCATGCATCCATCCATCCATCCATCCATCTGTCCATCCATCCATCCGTCCACCCACCCATCCATCCATCCATCCATCCATCCACCCACCCACCCATCCACCCATCCATCTAGCTATTCATCCACCCACCCATCCATCCATCCAACCAACCATCCATCCGTCCACCCACCCACCCATCCATCCATCCATCCATCCACCCACCCACCCATCCATCCATCCATCTAGCTATTCATCCACCCACCCATCCATCCATCCATCCACCCACCCACCCATCCATCCATCCATCCATCCACCCACCCACCCATCCACCCATCCACCCATCCATCCATCCATCCATCCACCCACCCACCCATCCATCCATCCATCCATCCATCCACCCACCCACCCACCCACCCATCCACCCATCCACCTAGCTATTCATCCACCCACCCATCCATCCATCCAACCAACCATCCTTCCAACCAACTATCCATCCATCCATTCATCTATCCACCTATCCATCCATCCATGCACCCATTCATCCACCTATCCATCCACACAATATTTATTATTACCTGGCATTGGTTTAATAATGTAGGTAACTTGCTTGACAAGAAGGGACAAGAGGAATAGCAAAGTGACTAATAGAGCCACATGGAATCTTTAAGGGTGCCAGGGAAATACCTTCAAAATACTAATGAGAAAGAGACAGTTAACAAGGTGAGATGGAAGACAGAAAAGAAAGAAATTACTGTGTAGCTTTGATTCCTGAGGAAAAATGAATAGGTATAGAGGCAGATAAGATGGTAGAGAAGTGGTAAAAAGTTTAGAAGTTCCCTGCCTAATGACAGGTATTTTCTTGACTAGGTTTTCCCCAACTCCTTTGTAATATTCTCACAGACAACTGGGACTGTAAAGAAAACTATGGAAGAAAGGCCAAAACAAACACTTAGAATGGGTATGGCAGGACAGGTGGCTCTGACAATCTGCAGTATTTCAAACAATACATCTATGGTAGTGGGGGTGGGGAGAGACAGAGAAAGAGACAGACAGAGGCAGAGAGAACAAGCTTTGTTTCCATTCCAAAAAAAGCTGAAGAGAACTGCAGCCTGAACAAAGGAATGGCTGTTCTTTTTTGGCTCTCCAGCTCCAATTTCTTCTGAAGTAGACAAAGAATTGGCAAAGGAGCCCCCTGGCCTGCTCTATAGGAAACAAGCCAGCAGGTATCCATTCAAAAAAAAAAAGCAAATAGGTTCTTGGCAGAAACTGAGGTTGTCATTACAGCACAAGGACAACAAAAAGTTTAGAAACCAAACTTCCCTCTTGATTTTATCTCCTTTTAAATTATAGCACTAAAGATTCTGCAACTAAATAAATTCTCACTCACTACTGTACTTTGCCCAAGGTTTCTCTGGTTTGGATCATTTCAAGCTGATGGAGCTCAGGGCTCTTTGGTTCTACAAAGACTGGTGGTTTCTTAGGTGAACTGCAGTGTAGACAGAAAGTAGTGGTGTTCCATGAGAAGAATAGGGTTTAGAAAATGTAGTGGTCCAGCATAATTTACAGGCATTTGAACTCTGTTCCAGCCTGAGATGCCATGTTTCCCCACTTATCAGACAGGAATCACAACCAACAAATTGCAATCCAAACTCAGCCAATTGTCTAGAGTGATACACACCAACCTTCAGAGCAGCTGCCTTAATATATGGAAAGCCTCCTTTCATATCAAAGACTGAGCATGGTATGTGAATAGTTCTAAGATCCTGTTTGTGAAACACGGGCTAGGGACGGCCCTCCACTGATCAGGCTTTTAGAAACAGAAAGTCAAGAGTCACAGCATGAAACTCCTACCCGCGAGCATAATTTTATGGCTCACACAGGGTGCTCATATACATTATGTTTATTGTTTGTTCATCCTAACAACTTTAAGAGGTCAAATCTGGACCGTTCCCATTTTACAGTTAGGGAGACTGAGGGAAAAGAGGCTTGAGATTGCCCAATTTCTGGAGGGTTCCAACCACAGACCCAATAGGCTTTGAACTCTAACATGTGCCAACCTGATGCCTAGGTATGGCCCCAAGGTCAAAGTTGACTTCACAAAATAATGAGTTAACTCAGATAAAAAGGGCAGAAGATTGGGCAGACACACAAACATCAATCAATCATATGCATCCAGGATGCCATGTGCACAGTGGTTGCTGCTGAGAGTGACACAGTGGTCCCAGCATCACAAGTGTTTTTCTATTGAAAAGGGCTGTGGAGTGCATCTACTCTGACCTCCACCTTTTACCTCAGCAAACTGAGATTTTTTTTAATTTATGTTTTATTTTTATGGAGTGGAACAATCTCACTATCAGGCAAAATCACACCATCAGAAACCTCGGCTGTTCTTGCCTACTGCATCTCCTACCTGTTCCCATCTGTCACCAGAGGCTTCTCTGGGTGAGTGGTGGAGGCCGTGGAAATGGCTATATCATGGGCCACATCCCCTTCTCCTTCATGCAGCAGAGGAAGGCCCTCTTCTTCAGCTGACTCAGCTGACTTCTTCTTACTCCCATGATGGGACCCTCCATCAATCAGGTTTCCAAAATTACCTGCACAGGCAGTGCAAGGGGAAAGGGGCTGGGTGTCAGTAAGCGGGAACAGTAAGCTTGGCATAAAAGATCCACGTTCACGTCTTCCCATGACAAGGAATTAAGATGTCAGGATGAAAGTGGAAAGAATGAATGGTGAGAACAAAAACTAAGCTGGATCGTGGCAATGAGCCATCGTCTCCATCCATCTTATTTCCTCTTTCGTAAAACCTTCATAAGTTACAAATTAGAACTCACATTAAGGAAAGAAGAAGAGTTACTAGAAATTCTAAAATTAATTTATCCTGCCAAAATTTTTCATAGAGATGTCACTAAAGGATAGTTATAGATATGTCATTTTATAATCTTTTTCACTCAACACAATATCATGAATGCCTTTTCAAAACTGTCTCTTCTCTAAGAGAAGAGTTCTTGTCCAAGTCCCCAAAGACAAAAATCATGTTTTAAACAGTAAGTGTGGAAGGGAAAGAAAGGGAAGAGAAGGGGTGGGAAGGGAAGGGAGAGGAAGAGAATGGAAGGGAAGAGAATCGAAAGGAAGTAGAGGGAAGGAAGAGAAAGGGAATATCCTGTGGGGACAACTAGGGCAGTTTGTGTACTAAAAGTATGTTTTATAAGAATAGATATCCCCTATATGCATATTAGTGCCATTGAGCTCTTCATTTTATAATCTGATTTCAAATGCTTAAAAAAACTAAGGTGAACATTTACCACTTTTGGAAGGAGACCCAGAGCCAGCCATATTATAGAGGTGTTCTATTTTGTTTAAATAAAGAAAGGTCTGGGTTCATAAGCTTGTGATGACAGAGCTTCTTAACTTGGGAAGCCTTTCAAAATCCTCCTCTCCTGATTGCCTCCTTTCCTGGCCTCTTCCTCCCGTCTACATCAGGCTCTGAGCCACTGCTCTGTAGTTCTGTAGTAGATGCTGTTGGTGCCTCACCCAGATGCCCTTACTGGGAAGGAGCACCCAGTCCCCAGATCCCAAAATAGCTGCCAGCAGCTCCTAGTAGACACTTGCCCTGGATAGTGCCTTCTACTGATGGAGACGGCCTCTCCTGAAAGATTACCTATGCTGAAAGCCACTCACTGTGGATGTAAAAGCCACAGAGCCACGCCTTGCTTCAAGGCGGGGAGGGGTCAAGTCTAGGGCTGCAACTGGTTTCCCTGTCCTAGGAGATCTGCCTGTGCTGCTTCTTTCCCATTTTTCTCCTGAGTGGATGCCACCAAAATCTCACTGTACAAGAGTCCTCTCAGGCTTTGTTTCTGGGAACCTGACCTAAACAGGTCCTGAACACCACATGCTACTTCTATCACTCTATCATCTTGTCTGATAGAGTGATAGACATCTTTGTCAACATTGAAGATGGAATGGCTGTAGTTTTAATTTTTGTGCCTCCACTGCCCACTACTGGTCACGGCACTCAGAGTCTTGATACATATTTGGCGAGTCAATGATCGTGATGTCCTCAAGAGCCTCTTTTCAATTCCTTCCCTTCTCCTTTACCCCCATCTTTGTTTAGGGCCTGAAGAGGCACAATGGCTTCCTAGAAAGAGAAGGTGATCTTACAGTTGGCAGGCCTTGCTTAACTTTTCTTTCTAAAATTCAGCAGCTGTGTGAACTACTACGGTTATCTAGTGCTCTGGGGATCCACTGTGGTTGAAATCAGTGGATTTGTGGTAAATTGATCATGAAACCGGAGCAAGAGAGAAGAGAAGGAGGACAAATAGGTGGATCAAAGGTTTCTAGTTTTTAACAGAATAACAGAAAAGACAGTGAACAACTGGGAAGAGAGTGGGTGAAGGGTGGGACCATGTAGTATGAAATGGACAGAGAGGGAGTGAAGAGGACAGAACACAGAAGAATGGCCTGGGTAGTCCCAGGAGTCAACAGAAAGATGTCATGGTGGAAGGCAGAAAGATGGAGGTTAAGATTAGAGAACAGGGTGTTGAGAAGCAGGAGTACAGAGGTGGGGACACATCTGCGTACCGAGTTCACTGCCTCTGCAGAACCCAGTCCAGTAAGAGATCTTCTTGGCCCTTGGCAAGTTCTTTCTTGGACAGATCCCCATCATCCCACATGTGTCCTGATCCCATCCTGGAGCCCCACATTACTGACCTCCTTTCTCTTCTCTAGCCCTTAGGTGCCTGGAGCTAGCTCTTGGGTCTGTCTCAGTCTGCACTCCGAGCCTCGCTCCTCAGAGCTAATCCTCCCAGTCTTTTTCCCAGAGGGTACCTCTAGCCTGTGGATATACACACATGGACCTCCAGCTGAACGGCTAAAAGGCCTGGATCCCATCTCCATCTCCTTCTGCCCCATTTCGAGAGAGCTGCCTCAATGTAAGCCAAGCCCTTCTCTGATGCAATGCTCTTCCTTGTCTCAGCTGCACAACAGCCAGTAAGATTGCTAGGGATTATAATAATAGTATTGACTGGATGTGTGGTGCTTTGCACATGTTAACTCATTAAACCCTGCAACAACTCTGTGCAGAGTCATTATTATTCCTACACTGTAGATAAAAAGCCAAAGACTCGAGAAAATTAAGGGGATGCGGGATAATGGAACCAGGATTAGTAACCTGAGTATCTCTGAATCCAAACCTATATTGTTACCCACTTTTTAAAAGTGGGACAATAAATCTATCCTTTATATGTTGACAATAGGGTAGACAAGAAATTCTTCATTTCTTTTTTGAGATGCAAATATCCTCCAAAGTACAATCACCTTCATACAGGGCTCTGATTAATTCATCCAAGAAATAGGTATGTGCTAAGCTGCCTGCACTTACCGATAGACACTTCGAAGCTGATGGGTTTATCGCCAATCTTCCGGTCAATCATGGTAGCTTCAAAAAATGCTCCAAAGAGTAAATATTCCTCATATTTTTCTGGTATAATCTATGGAAAGAAAAAAAAATCAAGAGAACTGGCATTTTTCTCTCTCCAGGAAGCTAAGTTCGTGATGCTGACTTGGTCCAGCATAATTTACAGGCATTTGAACTCTGTTCCAGCCTGAGATGCCATGTTTCCCCACTTATCAGACAGGAATCACAACCAACAAATTGCAATCCAAATTCAGCCAATTGTCTAGAGTGATACACACCAACCTTCAGAGCAGCTGCCTTAATATATGGAAAGCCTCCTTTCATATCAAAGACTGAGCATGGTATGTGAATAGTTCTAAGATCCTGTTTGTGAAACACGGGCTAGGGACGGCCCTCCACTGATCAGACTTTTAGAAACAGAAAGTCAAGAGTCACAGCATGAAACTCCTACCCGCGAGCATAATTTTATGGCTCACACAGGGTGCTCATATACATTATGTTTATTGTTTGTTCATCCTAACAACTTTAAGAGGTCAAATCTGGACCGTTCCCATTTTACAGTTAAGGAGACTGAGGGAAAAGAGGCTTGAGATTGCCCAATTTCTGGAGGGTTCCAACCACAGACCCAATAGGCTTTGAACTCTAACATGTGCCAACCTGATGCCTAGGTATGGCCCCAAGGTCAAAGTTGACTTCACAAAATAATGAGTTAACTCAGATAAAAAGGGCAGAAGATTGGGCAGACACACAAACATCAATCAATCATATGCATCCAGGATGCCATGTGCGCAGTGGTTGCTGCTATGAGTGACACAGTGGTCCCAGCATTACAAGTATTTTTCTAATGAAAAGGGCTGTGGAGTGCATCTACTCCGACCTCCACCTTTTACCTCAGCAAACTAAAGCTCAGAGATACAAAGAACTTCTTAAGGTCACACAGCAAGTTAAAGTCAGTTAAGCCTAAGACCTGGTCTTCACAACGGCTGCTCTGTCAAGGACCCCGTAGTCTTAAAGACAGGACTATGACAGGTCATTAAGATAGAAATCATCATGAGGTAATTGCAAATGACTCTCATTAATGTGGAACATATGTCACTGGGGCACAGTGACCTCGCATTGCATTTCTGAGAAAGTAGCCTAAGTGAGTTGGAGCCATGTAGTCTGGGCTTCATGGTTTTGTGTTGGATTTATTAAACTACACACACACACACACACACACACACACACACACACACACACACTGAGGTTGATCTAAGGAAATAAATCAATTGTGAGCCCAAAGATCAAGAATCCTGGACCATGTCTCTGAGAAAAGGCTTCACAACACTGGGTGAGAGGTGAGCCCTTTTCCCACAGAGGAGCCGCCCATGGTGTTGGCAAACCCAGGAAGTGTTTCTTCTGACCAGAGAACACCAGACAGGGTGGGAGCTCCATGCTGGAGTTTGTCATGCTCTACCATTCATAAACCAGCCTTTATCTCACCTTCCCACCTTCCTGAGTTCATTCTCTGGGAGGAGTACAGAAACCACTAAGAAATAGAAAGGAAGCCAGACTGTGGAGTCAGAAAGAGGGATGGCAGGTGCCACAGTCAGCCAAGCCCTTCAAATCCCATCTCTGCAACTTCCTAGCTAGAGAACTTTAGGCAAGTCATGCCCACTCTCTGGCTGTCACTTTCCTGACCTGTGACATAAGCATCATAGTAGCGCCGATGGGAAGAGAGGAGGCAGAATGGATAACATCTATTGGAACACCTAGTCAAAAGCATTTGCATAGAAACTCCATAAATAGTAATCACAGTAAGTATTTGAACAGGCTTGAGTTAATGTCTTAATCCTACACATCTTCAAGACCCAAGCCAAATGGCTTTCCCATCTGGAAGCATATCTTAATCTGGAAAAATGAAACCTAGCAGTGTTCAGCGAGTTTATTTTGTACCTGTTGTAATTTTCACAACTATATGAGGAGGGAGTGTTTTTATCATACCCACTTAGCTATGAGGTCACTGCAGTTCAGTGAGAGATTAAGAAAGCCCCAAAGCTATTAAACAAAACTGGAATTTACTGAGTGTTTATTAATTATTATGCACCAGGCTCTGTTCTGAGCACTTTGCATGTATTAATTCGTTAAATTCTCACCACGAGGCTATGAAGTAAGGGTTGTCATAAGAAATAAGCCTAAAGAGGGTAAGGCACATGCCCAAAGAGTCAAACAAGAAGCGATGTTTCTCTAAAGGCTGAGCAGTGACCACTGTGTCATACTGCCACAATTTAAATCCATCTCCCTTACTTGGGGGCCTGACATTTTAATCACTATACTTCACTTACTCCAGGAAATACTGACACTTTATCTGTACTTTCTAATGCTCTTGTCACTTTCTACTTGCTGATACTTTATTTTGCATGTCTTCCTCCCCGTCTCGATCATAAACTCCATGGATTAGGCCTAAATTTCGTTCTTATCAATGTTGAGAATGATTAAACAAGAATTGACTCAATAAGTGTTCACAGAATTTGAAAATGAGCACATTTGTTTTGTTGGCTCTGTTCTGAGAGTTTGGCACAGGGAAGGAAAACTTTGATAGTGATGATGAGGGTAAATTGAAAAAGCCAGCATCATGAGGTCTCTCAATTGTCCAGATGTGCACTGAGGACCTGGCTATAGCTAGTGACATTGGAGCTTGAGGACCCTGGATTGATGAGGGTGAGCTCTGAGCTGTTCTAGCTTTGGAGAACATAAAAACTCAGAGTGGTGGTTTTAAAATAGGTCCACAGATTCTTAGCTAGTCCTCCCCATGGAAAAGCAAAGCCTAATACCCTTCCCTTTGTGTGTGGGCTGAACTAAATGATTTGTTTCTAATAAGTCAAACACAACAGAAATGTCAGTGTGTGATTTTTATGGCTTGGTCACAAAGACAGTGTCAACTTTACTCCCTCCTGGGCCATCTGCTCTGGAGAAGGCCAGCTATCATGTCATGAGGACACTCTGCAGCCTGTGGGAGGGGTCCATGTAATAAGGAACTGAGGCCTCTTGCCAATAGCCAACATGGAGCCAAGACCTCCTGTGTGGAGGAGCCATCTTGGGAGAAGATTCTACAGCCCCAGTGACACCTTCAGAAGACTACAGTCTCTGCCAAGATCTTGACAGATTTTCTCCAGAAGTTTCTTCAAGAGAAGGCCTGGGCCAGAACAACCAAACTAAACTATCCTCAAATTCCTCACCCACAGAGAAAATAAGCATTTGTTGTTTAAAGTTGCTAAGTGTTGGGATTACTTGTTATGCAGTTAGATAGATAGCTAATAAACATAACAAGAAACTGACCACCAACAAGAAACTAAGACAGAGACGGTGGAAGTGAAATAGAAGCAAATGATGCCTGACTATTTCCCTCTTTACTGCCTGACCTACAGCAATCAGATGGCCCCTGGCCCTGCAGACAGGAGTACACTCAAGCCCACACAAATTCCCAGACTCCCTTGCTCTCTGCTAGTGTTTACTTCCTCAGGCGCCCTCAGCCAACTATCTGAATTATATTGACTTTGATTAAGAAAATCTTCTCCTAGCCTCTTTTCACTTGGTGATCCTTATTTAGAAAAGAATGCCCAACCTCATCCCAGAGCAGGAAATGTCAGCAGAAGGATGGGAATGTAAGGACTATCAGCCTAAGTAGCCATTAAGCTATCCCTAACTTCTGCTGAAGTCCAAAGTCAAGTTGCCAGCATTGGCATATTTTCTAAACACACACACATACACACATGATCCCATAAAGACAATTCCTGTTCTAACCACAACAAGCTAACAGTACACATTTCCAGAAAATATTTATGTATGTGAATTCAGAGGGGAGAGCTGGAGATGTCCCTAAAAATACATAAAGTCTCCTCAAACAGGTGCAAAACTGAACAGCTGTACCCCGGGTGGAAGGAGCAAATCACAGTAAGAACAAATGCATTGCAAGCTTACTGTGCATGTGCCCAAAACTCTGTTGACCAACTCACATGCATTTTTCTCATTAGCCCCGGATGAAGCCTATGACAGAGCAACTGTTAACTATGCCATTTTGCTAATGAGCAAATAGAAACCCCAGAATGGTGTTGGCATCATGGCCATGATTAGGCCCAAGCCCAAGGTTTCCACCTCTGTGCTCCCATCTCCCCCTAAACAGTATTTTTTTTTAAGATTTATTAGATCTCAACAGTAAAAATAAGTGGCTTCTTCTAAGAAAGAGATGACTCTCATTCTGCAACCCTGCAGTCTGCCTCAACTCCTTAGGGATGGATGGCTCTGGAAGATCATCCCTCTTATCCCTGCCTGTTGGCATGAGAAAACATTCCCAGGGGCAGAACAGCCAGGCCCAGAGCTGGACTCTATCCCCTCTCACTTGCTTAACTACAAATCGTACTGCTAAGCCAAGCACTGAGAGGATGTTCACAGTCACTATGCATCTTGGAGTCCCAAGGTCTTGCTCACAATATAGAAGTGGGCTGGAAATACACTCATGTGCTTTATGGTGAGTTCTGATCTAGGATTTCCTGAGTTGTGCTTTCCTCACTGATGAGCAGCAAGGTTTCTCAAGTTCTTATATCACAGCTTGTCACCTACTCTTCTTCCTCCTGTATTATCACATCAGAGCATACTCCAGGCTGATACAGCTAAACAAATTAGGTACCTCTATAGTTTGGAGATGGCTGTGCTGTGTCAAGAAAGAACAGAGGACCCATCTCAGAAACACAGGACTGGATCAACACAGTATTACGGGGAGAATGAGACAGGCAAATGCCTTCAGGAGCCCCTTGCAGGTGCTGTCTTTGTTCCGGGCCCCGCTGAGGTCAGGTAGAAAGAAGCAGTGCTCACACCTACCTCTGGAGGCACATCAAAAGATTCCACCTCCACCTCGGTGGAGTTCATTTTGTCTGAAGCCTGCTGTGGTTTCCCATCGTTGGTTTTGTCAGCCTTGTCCTTACTTGAGCCTTTGGATGACTTAGAGTCTTTGTCCTTGGAAGACAACTTCAACTCCTTCAGGGCCTTGGAAAATTTAGACTCCTGGGCCCCTGCTGAGAGGATTTCCACAGCAATTTCTACCAGGATTCTGCCCCTGAAAGATACACCTTCCCCAAAGCCTTCATTCAGTTCCTGGTAGTCATCCATCAGACTGTGATTCCTGGGGGAGCCGTACAGGTTAATCCAGGCAGGTCCGAAGGTAGGGAGAAATCCTGGGAAGACCTCAGCATTAGTTATGTACTTAGAGTTTTCAGTTTACCATGTGTTTGCTTTATGAAAATTGCATGCATTCATTTAAAAAATATAGAATGTACAGAAAGAACAAAAGAAAATATTTCTAGGATATCCTAGACAAGATTTTGTGAAATTTCCTTCTAGTCATTTTTTCCACCTATGATTCTACTTGCTCACATTTGTAACGATATTATAAAGGCCTTCATTTGTTTGGCAAATGTTTATGGACTCCTAACATGAGCCAGGCACCATGCCAGACACAAGCCATAGAGCCCATGAACACTAAATGAATAAATATTTACATTATAACACCATGCAGGAGATACATCTTGTACTCAAGAACAATGTAATGTGGAGTGGAGATAGGCAGGCTGAGAAAGGCGGGGCGGGGGGGGGGGTGAAACAGTGTGTTGTTACCAGTTGGAAAGGGACTTGGAATAGAGACTGAGCTGTGTGACAAATGTTTGGGGATGTGGAGGGAACTTAGGGGTCCTGAGAAGAATTTTAGTTTGTATCCTAAAATCTATGGGAATATTTTAAGGGGATTAAGCAAGGTTGTGATATAATCACATCTCTTAAGAACTCTCTAGGTGCTATGTGAAGGGTTTTAAGAATGAATGTGGGAAGATGGTTTGGGGACCACTTCATTCTCAAAACTGAAGGCCCCGCAGCTCAGAATAAAGCAGGGCAGTCCAGATGAAGAGACGTGAATGCTCTGAGATATGTTCTCAACAAAGAACTGAAAAGACCTGGAGATTTTAACTTACTCCTGATTCCCCGCCTCAACATGTAGCATCGGAGAAAGTGCACAGTGTCTATGAGAGCATTTCCTTGACAACATAATGTACAGCAAGTACAGCACATTGGTGGGTTCAAATCCTGGCTTTGGCTCGTTCCAGCTGTATGAACTTGGTGAGTTTTTCTTAACTTCCTATGCCTCCATTCCCTCATCTGGAGGAAATTCTAATAATACCTGTCTCACCTGACAGAATTAAAAAGATTATATCTCTTTTGTGCTCCATGCAAGCCTTAGGAAGTGCTCGAGTATATTAGCTATTATTACAAATGAATAAATGGATCATAATTTGCTTAACCATTCCCCCACTGTTGCCAATTAATGTTTCTGTGTATATCATTGATAATGATAAACACCTAATGTTCCCGTCTCCCACTCCCACTTCCACAAACTGGATTCTATCCTTCAGATTTTATCCCTCCTTTGAATAGACTTAAAGAAATGGGAAAATTGTGTTAAAAGGATAGAAAGACTGTATGATTCCTGTTGTCTACTTTTATAACACTGATAATATATTTTCCTGAACATCATCAAGACGTTTCTGAAAAGTTGTGAATGAAAAATGTTCACAGATAGCTGATAAGCTGTGTAAGTAGGAGAGTATGCTTTTTGTATAAGGTGGTAAACACTTCAATAATATAAAGAAATAGACAATAAATATTTATTGAGGTCTTTCTATGGTGTCCTCATGCTCTCATGTTCCTATCAATTGTTAGGGACATAATTTTTTTTGGTGGTGGAATCATTTAAACATACAAAACTCATTCATAGCCCGTGAGCCATATTTTACATATAGCAGGCAATAACCTCTGATCTAATCTAAACTCATTTTTTCAATTGGGAAGAGTGATTGAACCTCCCATATCCCATATACAGATCCTGGCTCCATCCACTGCCTGAAGTTAGCCAGGCCACAGACCTCAGAGAGTCATGGAAAGTTCTAACATGACTGCTCTAACCCTCTGCTTTAACTAGGCGGGCATAAAGTCATCATTTCCAAGTGGCGTATGTGAGACTCTACCTTTGTCTCCATCCTGCTCATTGGAGATTTTCTTCAAGTCAATGAAATGAGTTGCCAGAGCTACGTCATTCATGCTACCTTCATCCCACACCTGGATTTTCACCCTCCGACACAAGGGAGGGAACATTTCCTTAAAGACCACCTGTTCGTGCCACACAGGATCAGCACAGTTCTTTTGCACCGTGGTTCTCCCCTAAAACACACAAGCAGAAGGATGCAAGCTGTGGAAGTTAGTGACTACCTAAAGAATATTCTTCAAACCAGCTGGAGATACAAAGCGAGTTGCTAAAAATAACGAACCTGTCTCCTCCTGTCACCAATGAAAATTAATTGCACCCAGCGAATGTTACTGGTGACCTACTCTGTGCTAGACATCATGCTAGGCACTTGGGACAAAGGCAAGTCACTGTCCTTAGAAAGTTCTAATGACACATCAGGGTCTGGGTACAACTAACACTCCATATGATCAATGGGAGTTGTTCCACACATCTCCAGGAATGCAAGACACCATTAGACACTGAAGTCTTGTTTTATAAGGCTATGACCTTGGCCCAATTATTGCTCCAATGGGACCTCAGTGCCCTTATTATAAAATGAAGGCAAAGTCCTATATGGCATCCAAGGTCACCCAAAGTCAAAGTGCTTCAGCATTCACCCCTGCCAGAGGGAGGGAGTCAGGGTATGTCCATAGTTTGATGGCAGAGATAACAAGTGTTGTTCAAAGCTTCCAGGTCCAATCAGTTGGGATCAAGCTCTGACAACATTCCAGGGCCTGATACTTCCAATTGTTTCTGAGCAGGGAACAAAGATGTCCAGCGTACAAAGAACAAGGACTACCTGGCACATGTGAGAAAGACTGGGAGGTGGTAGTAATTCTATAGAACCTGGGTAACATTGCTCAAAGAAGTAGCCACATGTGAGGAAGGATGTCTGTCTGCCTGGGTCATAAACCCAAAACCTCCCAGAGCTACTTTCTAGTATCTCCAATAAAGAGTGACAGTCCTCCCCTGCCACCTGACTCATTGTCCTCTATAACAAGTTTTCTTACCCGGAACTTCTTACTTTTGATTTTAACTTAATTTCATTTGATTAAAAACGTCTGGATACAGAACAGGGTCCTGGCTCAGGCCTATCAATACTGGTGACCATGATTCCTCACCATCTGCCCAGCAAAGGAGACCTCCACGAAGGGATCCACGAGGTCCTTATTGTCACCCACAAACGCTTTGGTGACGTTCGCCATGATGCTGGAGTTCATTTTGGGCAGCCCTTCTGCTTTGTAGAGTCTCACATAGAATCTGGCCCAGGGTCTTTCTGATGGGAACCCTTGTGGAATCAAAAGGTTCCTGAGGGAGTGGGGGAGAGAAATAAAAATTTAAAAAGCTCACTCACTTGCATGAATAGAGAGAAAAGGTAGATGCAATTTGGAGGCAGATGGAAGGATCTCCATATACAAGACTAGAGTTCTTCACTAAAATGAGTTGTTTTTCCTAGTGCAAATGACATTGAGGAGAATGAACACATTCAGGTTCTAGAATTGTAGCCTCAACCCTGGATCCCACCTTGAACCTTAAAAGAAGTGCAATTAAGTCTTCCTGTGCTACAAACCACTGGCTGAAAGTATAATTACTTCAAAGGAAAATCAGCTCTGTCCAGGTAAGTCAGACGAGCTCAGGAATAGCTTTATCTACCATGGGCTGTTACAGGAAACCAGACTTCCTGTCGTGGAAGCTGAGCTCTCAAAAGAGAGCCATGTCCTTGAGAAGACACATCCTAGTGTCTGACAGAGCTGAATCCCAGGTGAACAAGACTTGGATTTGACAGTTGTCAGGTACCCAATAAGAAGGGGAGGGAGGGAGGGAAAAGAGACATAAAATTGGGACATATCATTTCTTTTATATGGCCTTAGATGGACCTGTCTCACTTTTCTATTTGCTCCTCAGCATCAGAAGTTTTAGGGTTGGTCTTTAAGACATCGCCTTTCCCGGTCACACTGATGTCACACTTCAGGTATCCCTTAGTACCAGTCCTGATGTCGCTGGGGTCTGTAAGCAGTGCCCACTTGTCACAGAACTGATGACCTGCAAAAACACCTTGACAGCTCACATCCTCCACAGGTGAGCCCACTGGCTCCCCATTCTCCCCCATACCCCAAGGCTCCCACACTTTCCTCCCTCTGCTGCTTGAGGCCATAGCTCTTCTCAGTTATTCCTTTTCCTTCCCCTCCTCCCCTTTTGCTTCCCACCCACTTCTTTGTTATTTTACCATAGATATTTGGGAAACCTTCAACCTAGTGAATCATCTAGACAAGACTCTAGCTTTGACCAGACGGGGACGTCAACTGAGCATAGAAGTCACGTGTTACTTGCTCAGAGGCCATAAATGGACCTCATAGATCTTACTGTTTGGACCTCAAAATTGCTGATAAAGTCTAGACTTTCAACTTATCTTTAAAATATTGTTAGATCTGTAATACTAGGTTCTCACTTCTGTATGATAGCAAACACTAAGGAGTCAAGTAGTCCCTATCTTTTACTAGGGATCAGAGGTCTCCTGTTCCCACGGACTCCATAGCTCCCTGATGCATTGTATCAGGCTTCTGCTCTTGGTCATGTTCCACTGCCAGACCCCAAAGGTCAGGTGAGTTGGCATCACTGCTGAAGAATAGGGGCCTTTCGTGAGAACTTCTGTTTTTGATCCTGGCTCTGTTACCTATTAGTTCTTCACCTTGAACAAAATTACCTAGCCTCTGAGTTTTACTTTCCTATAAGTTGGGGATGATAATTTCTATAGCAGTCCTGATATGAAATGCCATAGTTCTATTATGTGGGAGGCCTGACTCAGCACTTTATTTATTAACTTAATCCTCTAAGAACCCTACCAGGAGGTATTCATTTATCCTCATTTCTCCAGATAAGAAAACTGAGGCACAGAGAAGTAACATCTTTTATCTGAAGTTGCAGAGCTAGGAATTTACACAGAGTGGAATTTGTATTTCAGCCATGTGACTCCAGAGTTCATGTTCTTAGCATCTATTCTGTTCTGCCTGTCCTGATTATATCTTACAGTACTAAATTACAGAGAATTTGTATGAGAAGGAAGTAGAAAGACAAGATAATTTTATCACTATTGTAAAACTTGAGAGCAAGAGTCGTGTCTCATTCAACTTCACGTAACTGTTGCTCAGTGTCACTGAATGAATGGATAATTTGATGAGGGAATGAATGAGATAACCTCTTCCTTGGTGCTGTAAACCCAAGAAGAGTAAGACTGCGAGATTGGGAGGCAGCACTTTCTTACCAGGTTGATTGTACACAGTCCCCAGATCTATCTTGAAAGAGCCAATCAGTATGCTCCCTATCAGCTTGTGGTGGAAGACCTGAGGAAAAATAGAGTAGTGGGAAATTTGTCTGTGAAATGGGTTCATTATACATCAAAAAGGCTTCTAGGCTTTGACCCTTGTCTGGCTTTGACCTTGTCCAGTCCAGAATGGAATTTGGTTATCAAACCACTGTGTTTTAAAGAATCTCTAGAAGTGTCTAACCTGTACCTCTTCCCCCAGCAGGGTTTCAGCTAATTCTCTATTGAAGGATACCTGACACTCACTGCCTGAATTTTGTCTCACCAATAGTCCCTACTACAAGCTACCCTTCAATACCCACCTGTGCCTGCTGAAACCCAACCTGTCTTAAAATCCTAGAGCAAATGTCACCTCCTATAAGCAGCCCTCCCTGATCTGCCCCACTGAAACTCTGTCCATTCTCCCTCAATCCTCAAACCTCTTTGCTCACAGCTTACTCAGAGAATTCATCACTGATTGTCTTGAAACATTTTTGGTGATGTACAATAGAGCAAGAGACGTGGTCATTGTCAATATTTAGTCTGATCAGAAGACAGCAGAGTACCTGCCTTGGTTACAGCAGCAAATTTTATTTACTTTTTATTTCAGTACTGGGGATTGAACTCAGGGCCTTGTACATGCTAGGCAAGCGCTCTACTACTTGAGCCACGCCCCCAGTTCTTTTGCTTTTTAGTTTATTTTTCAGATAGAGTCTCACACTTTTCCTGAACTGGCCTTGAACTGCAATCCTCCTACCTCCACCTCCTGCATGAATAACTAGGACAACAGCTGTGCACCACCACATCCATCTACAAAGCACATTTCAATGCTGATGTCTCCACGAGGAAGTCCTAAAGGAGGGGGCAGAGCTGGTGCTACATCTAGAAGTCACACTGTATGAGAAGTGGCTAGAGAACAAAGGAAACCCAAGAAAGAGAATGGGGGTGGTGGAGAAAAAGGGTAATGGTGACTTAAATGTCCTCAAATATTGAACCACTCCTGTGTGGCTCTCAAAGTAACAGAAGAGATTTCAGCTGTATATAGGGACAGTTGTTTTGGTTTTTTGGTGGTACTAGGGTTTACACTCAGGGCATCACACTCTACCACCTGAGCTACTCCAGCAGCCCTTATGTTGGGTATTTTCAAGATAGGTCTCACAAACTATTTACCCAGGCTGGCTTTGAACCATGATCCTCCTGATCTCTGCATCCTGAGTAGGCAGGATTACAGGCTTGAGTCACCGGTGCCAGGCTTAGAGATAGCTTTGATAACAGTCAAAACTTCTCAGCAATGAAATGGGATTCCAGATATAGTGACCTCTCCATCACCAGAAAGGATCATCATTGCCCTAAGAACCCCGTAATGTGGAGCAGATGGACAGGGATTCCTGTGCCAGCTGGAAGTTAGAAGACATGGTCTCTGAGCTTCCTTCTAACTATAAAATCCTAGGAGTTCCTTGAATCATGGTAGTTTCCTGTTGTCTTCTATTCACCACGTGGCCTTGTTCATAATAGATGCTCAAAAAACATTCAGTGAATTAATGACTGACTGAGTGATGGATGAATGGGAAGCTTTTGCAGCTTCTAAATAGCTCCTTTTGGCACAGGCAGCAAAAACAATAAATCCAACCGCCCTCAGTTGATGACAGCCCTTCCCATTTCTCTCTCCACACTCTCCCTGGCCCGAATATTCCAACAGTATTAGAGAACAGAGGGGAAGTGATGACAGCCTGGCCTGGCTTGAGTAGAGGAACTATTTAAGGCCTCACACAAAACCCTCTCTCTATAACCAGCCATGCTTGCAGTTGCTAATGTGGTTCCCCAAAGGCCTGAGAAAGATCGGAAGCCTGTCTCAAGTTCCCTTGCAAAGACAAAGGGTCTGTGGGCAAGACAAAATTCAAGAGCTCCAAAGGAATGTTCCAATAACACAGGCGGCCTCCTCAAGACCACCACCTAGTGGTTGAGTGCCAGGCAACCTTTGTGCAGTCAAGCATGAGATGACCTGGCTTCTTAGACATCTAGCACAGTGTCCCTAGGGACTCTGTTAAAGGAAGATGGTCTCTGGCACCACGCGGGCATGTTAAAGCCTGGCTGTCCTTACAGCATCTGCTTACAGCCCTCTTCCCCTCCTCCAAAGCTAAATTCCTTTGAGCACACTGGCTTTCAGTTTATGAACTAGCAGCAAAGTTGTATTTTTTTTTCCAATACTGAGGTTTGAACTCAGGGCTTTGTACTTGCTAGACAGGCACTCTACCACTTAAGTCTCTCTCTCTCTCTCTCTCTAAAAATCTAGACCTCCCACATACAATCATGACCTGGCCTGTGATACAATGTAAAAACCTAGTGATGAACTTTATCTATGACCTAGACGGTCTCTTAGAAGCAGGTACAGAGCGACTCTCACAAACAGGTGGCTCTCTCTCTCTTTCTCTCTCTGTCTCTCTCTCTCTCACACACACACACACATCCTTTCACGTTTAGTTTGTTTTTCAGGTAAGTTCTCGCACTTTTGCTGGGCTAGCTTCAGGCTGTGATCCTCCTACCTCCACGTCCCAAGTAGCTGGGATCATAGGCAAGCACCACAACTTAACTCCCAGGGGGAATTTTCCTTTTGAAATCTTTTGTCTCTCTCACTGTGAGTCATTTAGGGACGACAAAGCATTCCCTTCTTCCAAGGTAGAGGAGCAACAGGTAAACAATACTAGGACTGGCGGAGTGGTAGAGTGCCTGCCTAGCAAAAGTGAGGCCCTGAGTTCAAAACCCAGTACCACAAACAAAACAATACTAGCTCCAGTCTTGCATCTAAAAATCTAGGCCTCCCACATGTAATCATGGCCTTGCCTATGATACAACGTGAAAACCTAGTGATGAACTTCATCTATGACCTAGACAGTCTCTTAGAAGCAGCTACAGAGCCACTCTCACAAACAGGTGGCTGCTGGAGCTATGAAGCAAAATCCTGGGCACGGTCCCAGGTCTCAAAATATCTTTTGCACCATTCGTCATCATGCCTGAAACTCAAACACTGAGAATGTTTGGCTCTTGATGACTTTTCATTGCTCAAGAGTCACATTCTTCAAGTGCTCCTGGGAAGGATAATATCAAAACTCCACTAGGACCTGGCCTTAACGCACGACTTTGTTGACATTCAGCTGTGACATATCATATGTGTATTTATGTACTATTTCAGTGAGCAGTAAAGACAGGTAGGGAAAAGAAAGACCCGGAAGGACACTTCCATGATGGGTTGGTTCATCCTCACAATTTTGATTAGAGGCGGTGTGGCTATTGAGGAGGACGTTCTCTTATTCTCTACACCCTTTCACTGACAAACAGTAGGGGTTCAGTCCTTGTAGAGCTCTTTGGAAGAGAGTGCTCACTTGTTGACACTTCAAACCCCTCCTCCATACCACCACCATTACTCTCAGGCACACCAACCTCAAGGGAGAAGTGGCCATTTCTGAAACTGGTGAGACAGAATGTCCTCTGTCATCCACTGGTCTCTGTCCCTTTGCTGAGTAGTGTGCAGTTGATACTGGTCCCACTTAACCTCCTCTTTCTCTTTAGGCCCAGATGGCTCCAGCAAAGGCACATTTCCTCTCTAATTCTATGCTCTACATGGTAGGTGAGCACGGATGTACACCTGGCTGGCCCTGGCAGCTCTCTCTGTTTCTGCTCTTCAGAACTGGTCTGTGGGGACAGCAACTCCCCTCCCTGGTGGAGCTGAGGAAAAATCTGTGCAGCAGACCCAATGTCCCCTGGGCCAGTCTTGAAGTCCACACTCAGAGGTAGCCTTTTGAGAATCCCAGTGGCAACCACTTGCTCTAAATCACAGTCCCTGGTCCAACATCACTGCTGATGAGACTGACATATTTGGTGCCTTCCTGGTTCTTGTTCCTATTTCTTTATTTATCACCAACTAAGAGGGAAAGGCTGTAATTATTAATCATTAATGTGGATATCATCTCAAGAGAAAAACACTAACATTTGCTTGATAGAAAAAAAGTCAACCAAAAGTGGCAATCCATCAAGATATCATTTGAAATATATGTCCTACGTGCCTACAATTAATAATAGCTGTAGTGTAGTTTACAACTTGCTTCCAAGAAGCCTACACCCCTCTGAGATGGTTCTCCTTTCCAAATTCCTCTGTGCTGGTCTAGCCTATTGGTTTCAAGCTCACCAACCCACACCAACCCTCTTGAATCTACTCATCTCTAAATACACTGAGCAGTCTACAGAGTCCCCAAAGCCTAGAATCTCTCCCACCTCCCCCATGACCACCACCACCAATGGTATACTTACTGAGATTTTGATGATCTTGTCAAAAAGATGCACTTGAGGCCCAATGAAATCAAAGACAAAGTACTGAAAAACAGAAAGTTTACTCTGGCCGTTGATCCAGGCTTGCATCTAAGAACCCTGTTCCCGGGGTGGATTTAGATCTGCATTGTTCTGACCAACTGTTGCAGAGCCCTCAATGGCATAAATATACCAGTGATTGACTGGCCAGCCCCTACTAAAGGTCACTTAGGTTTTTTTCAATTTCTTTTTAAATGTAAAAAAAAGAAGGCCACTAGCTGAATTCTTGCATACGATATCCGAGAGTATTCCTCTAAAATAGATATCGAAGTGGAACTGTTGGATTCTATGGGCATATAAATTTTTAATAGATAGTATTAAAATTTCTTTCCAAAAGGTGGCTAAGCCATTTTATATTCCCACCAAAAGCATAGGAAAATCGCAATTTCTCTATGTCACTGGCAACCTTGATATTGTTAGTTCTTTTCTTTGTTTTGCTTATAATGATGGGTGGAAAATGGTATCATAGTGTGGATTTAAGTTGTAGTGAACTTAATTAAAATCTAATTTTCTCAGTATTTTTCAGTTGCAGACACTCCTGTGAAGTTACAAAGATTGAGCAATAACAGAATAAAAAGAAATTATGGACATTGGTGAATTGCAAAGTTGAAAAAAGTTATATAGATGAGGGTCCCCATATTTTACAGACAGGAAGGCTAAAGAACACACGAGATGTTGCCCAGGTTCATCTTGCTGGTTCCTTCTGGGGCTGGGACTAAACCTTAGTTCTCCTGAACTTGTCACACAAGAGACTAGACAAGTAGTTCTGAGTCAAGTTGTTCCCACATGAGACTGTGAGATCCTGTGACATGGAAGACTGGGTGGAATCCATGTGGGGTTGGTTGTGTGTTTGGGGAATTGACTGGGGTAGGGACAGTAGGACAGGGACACTGTTGTTGTTCTGCACTGCAGGGCAGTAGAATGAATGTTAGGGATGGACATAGAAGTAGAAAAGGGAAAACTGACACTGACAGCTTTCTTTCCAAGGGCAAGACAGGAAAACCAAAATACATTATCATATACGACAGTAAAATGGTGGGCCTCAGATATCTACGAAAGATAATACCTCGTTCAGTGTCTTCTGCTTAAGAAAATATCACATTTCAGGAAATTTTTCAAATACATTGCTTATTCACATATGCTTACATATATTTGTTCAAACTTTTGAAGGCTCTAGGGCTCATAACATATATGGAAAATTCCCTTACATGAAATTTCTCATTGTCTGATAAGACTGAGTAAGTGAGAGTGGTGGGTTCCTTGGGCTGATAAGTCAGGTCCAATGTGCATTGCTTTGTGTTGAGTTTCATATGTTAGAGACTAAAGTGTCTCAGGCAGGTTCCCTAGACTGCTGGACCTAAACACATTTTCTAGATGGGAAATATCCCCCAGCCACTACTAGTTCCTCAACACCTGATAACCTTTGGGTTTCAAAGTTATAGTCAAAAGCTTTCTTTGTACCAATATTAATTCAAAATGGATCAAGGATCTTAGTATCAGACCACAAACTCTAAAGTTGGTACCGGAAAGAGTAGGAAATACTCTGGAATTAGTAGGTATAGGTAAGAACTTTCTCAATGGAACCCCAGCAGCACAGCAACTAAGAGATAGCATAGATAAATGGGACTTCATAAAACTAAAAAGCTTCTGCTCATCAAAAGAAATGGTCTCTAAACTGAAGAGAACACCCACAGAGTGGGAGAAAATATTTACCAGCTACACATCAGACAAAGAGCTGATAACCAGAATATACAGGGAACTTAAAAAAATAAATTCTCCCAAAACTAATGAACCAATAAAGAAATGGGCAAGTGAACTAAACAGAACTTTCTCAAAAGAAGAAATTCAAATGGCCAAAAAACACATGAAAAAATGCTCACCATCTCTAGCAATAAAGGAAATGCAAATTAAAACCACACTAAGATTCCACCTCACCCCTGTTAGAATAGCCATCATTAGCAACACCACCACCAACAGGTGTTGGCAAGGATGTGGGGAAAAAGGAACCGTCTTACACTGTTGGTGGGAATGTAAACTAGTACAACCACTCTGGAAAAAAATTTGGAGGCTACTTAAAAAGCTGGACATCGATCTACCATTTGATCCAGCAATACCACTCTTGGGGATATACCCAAAAGACTGTGACACAGGTTACTCCAGAGGCACCTGCACACCCATGTGTATTGCAGCACTATTCACAATAGCCAAGTTATGGAAACAGCCAAGATGCCCCACCACTGACGAATGGATCAAGAAAACGTGGTATCTATACACAATGGAATTTTATGCAGCCATGAAGAAGAACGAAATGTTATCATTCACAGGTAAATGGATGGAATTGGAGAACATCATTCTGAGTGAGGTTAGCCTGGCCCAAAAGACCAAAAATCGTATGTTCTCCCTGATATGTGGACATTAGATCAAGGGCAAACACAACAAGGGGATTGGACTTTGAGCACATGCTAAAAGTGAGAGCACACAAGGTAGGGGTGAGGATAGGTAAGACACCTAAAAAATTAGCTAGCATTTGTTGCCCTCAACGCAGAGAAACTAAAGCAGATACCTTAAAAGCAACTGAGGCCAATAGGAAAGGGGACCAGGAACTAGAGAAAAGGTTAGATCAAAAAGAATTAACCTAGAAGGTAACACCCACGCACAGGAAATCAATGTGAGTCAATGCCCTGTATAGCTATCCTTATCTCAACCAGCAAAAACCCTTGTTCCTTTCTATTATTGCTTATACTCTCTCTACAACAAAATTAGAAATAAGGGCAAAATAGTTTCTGCTGGGTATTGAGGGGGTGGAGGGGAGAGGGAGGGGGTGGAGTGGGTGGTAAGGGAGGGGGTGGGGGAGGGGGGAGAAATGACCCAAGCCTTGTATGCACATATGAATAATAAAAGAAAAAAAAAAGAATTAACCTAGAAGGTACACTCCCTGTATAGCTATCCTTATCTCAACCAGGAACACTTGTTCCTTCCTATTTTTGCTGATATTCTCTCTTCAACAAAATTAGAGATAAGGGCAAAATAGTTTCTGCTGGGTATTGATGGCGTGGGGAGAAGAGGGAGGGGGAAGGGTGGGTGGTAAGGGAGGGAGTGGGGGCAGGGGGGAGAAATGACCCAAGCCTTGTATACACATATGAATAATAAAACAATAAAATTTTTTTTAAAAAGCTTTCTTTGTTTTGCTTATAATGTCCTGAGTTCACCTTCTATGTTTTTATTTGGTTTGCTATACACTTTCCAATACCCTACACACTTGTGCCCAACTTAATGTCGTTTAGATCCAGGACTTGTATGCATAATTATAATAATTAACAAATCTATAGGGTTTTGCAGTTTTAAGACATTTTCATACTTGTTATCTCATATCACATTCATGCAAAAGATGTTTTTGGAGTGAGGGAGTGGAGCAGGAAGGAGAGAACCACTGACATTTTCAAGGCTCAGAGGCAGGAATGATAAAGAAGAAAGGACTTAACAGCTCCAAGGGGATTTGGGTATTTTCCATTGATGTCATCCATGCTCTCCCTGGCTTTCTTTTTAATTACCACTCCCATTAGGATAATAAGAGTTTGCAGCATTTTTGATAATTCACAGTGTCAAAGCACCTGCAGAAAAACCAGCACTCTTGTGCACCATTAGTTGGAGTATAAATGGTAATCTCTTTGAAAGGCAATTTCTTGATATCAGAATTTTAATTCACATATCCTCGGCCCTGGTTATGCCACATAAATATTATTGTAAGTAGTAGCCAAAGGCTTAAAAACTTAATATCCCTGGATGAGAGACTGATTCTCTCAGGAAGTTATGGCACATCAAGGGAATGGGAAATTCTTCAGCATGGAGAAAAAGTGACTGTCCAGCTAGGTGCTAAGCTCAAGGCACATTATTTTATGAAAAGAATAAGGCCCATAACAGTGTGCAGAGTGCTACCTTTGGGTACAATATTTGCTTGTATACCTACACATGGTTGGAATATCTCTGGGAGACCACACCCCTTCAAGAACCTGTGAAAATGGATGCCTTCAGGGATGAGGTTAGGGGATTAGGTTCCAAAGATCAAAAGGAAATGAAATCTTTTTACTATATATCATTTTATGTTCTGTCATGATTTTTTACTTTATTTATTTACTTATTTCAGGGCTGTGGGCAGGGCTCAAGTGATAGAGTTCTTGCCTAGCAAGCATGAGACCTGAGTTTACACATATATTTTTTCTTTTAAAGAGAGAATTTAGTATGTATAATATTTAGAAGCTTCCCTCTTTGAGGTTTTCCTTTATAATTTCTCCACAGTTTAGAAAAATACAACCACTTTGCTTTCCAATAAAGTATTCTTATTTTGAAATCAAGCATCAAATTTCTAATGCCTCTGCCATGAAACAGAATGTCTGTCTTCTCACTAATAACATTTAATGTTTACTGAATATAAATGCAAAGCTTGTCACAGATGACAAGGAGCTTATAGAAAATAAAATGGGTCTATTGAAAATGTAGCAGTGACTTAAAATCAGGAAGCATTCTAGCCTCTCTTCCCATCATCTTTTTGTTGAAAACTTTATGGGGCTATGTTTGTAATCCCAGTGAGTTTGCCATGAACTCAGAGTGGGGACTGGGATGGAGCAGAGGGGCACAGTTTTCTGTATGACTGAAGGATCCCATGAGAAGGCAGTGAACAGACTGCTGGTATGGAGGATACTGGTGGTCTCCATGACTTACCTCATTGTAAAATGGGCTGTTGGTTCCTTCCTTAACCGTGCTTTGCTTCTTCTCGTCCCCGATCTCGATGGTCACAACTGGGTCAATGTTCTCACCTACCAGCTGTCGGGCCTCAATGATGGTTATGGCAATCTACAACACAAAGCAGTGTCCACGCCATCCTAGGCTCATTGTTCATTCACATAGGGAGAAGTAGGGGAGGCTGGGCAGGAAGAACCAATTACTTACTTGATAGTTTTGGGATTTGACCTCCCCATCATTGATCTTAGTCAAAAGTTTTGATCTATTAAAAGAAAGTTTAATTGATTTGTTTCATCAAGTAAAAACATACTTTAGATCCATAAGCCATGATAATATTTTCCCATATATTTCTAAGTGTTTTCATTTACCTTGTATCACAAATACTCTCTACATCTCTGGAGATAAATACAAATGGATAAGTGACTTAGCCTCTCTAAGGCTCAGTTTCCCCATCCTAAAATTTGGGCTAATAATAGAACATACCACATTAGGTGATTGCTAGAACTAAATGATAAAATGTATGTAAAGATTTAACCTGGTGCCGAGCAAGAATAAATGTTAATACTTATCGTAAGTATGATTGTCTGTACTATTTATATCTGACTTCATAGAACCAGAAAATGAGATGCCTCAGAAAGTCAGAGGCAGAACTGGATCAAAATAAAGATATCTCAACCCCCTTCCTGATCCTAGACACAGGACTGCCTCACCATTTCTAGTAGATGAAATAATTCTGAGTTTTGTGATTGCTTTTGAAAAGATTGGCAAAGGAGAAAATTGAAAGGAATGAGCAAGATGCCATGTTGCTGAGATTCCACATTCCAGGGGATTTCATTTATCTCGACTGTCACAGGTAATTGAAAACAGATGTACAACACCTGGGCACTTAGAGATTGGATAAGAGTGGAAAGAGACAAAGGATCCTTGTCACAGAGGCAGCAATGGGTGGGGACTGAACTGAGTTTAAGTTCTGGTTGAATTTTGTTCTCTTGATGCTAACCATACCATCTTGCATTTGACTCCATTCTATTTCTGCTGACTATGATTGGGTCCAGTAGAGAACAGTGTAAAATCTCAAGGATCTGGAGTCAGACTTACCTTAGAGTATTTGTTCCCCTATCTGAATGTGAAAATAACAATTCTTATCACATAGGGTTATTCTGAGGGCTAAAAGAGGTAACAAACATAAGAAAAAGTATGTACAGTTTATGTGCTCACCAAGAAAATGGCAAATTCATGCTGATTATTCATTATGTGACGCCTAGTGCTAGGCTTAACGAAGAGAAAAACCAAAGATGAATAAACCATCATCTTGGCGCTAACAACCTATCCAGGGAGAAAGGATGAAGGCGAATAAAGAAAGAACCAGTATATAAGTGCCATGAAGAAGAGATGTAATTGGAGAAAAGTTCCTAATGGCTCAGTGAGCAACAAACACTCAAGTACAGAGGTCAGATGTCAATTGAGCAATGGTGGGTGGACAGAATTTCAATTGTTGGAGAAAGCTCTGACTGAGAAGGAAAGAAAAGGCTGCTACTCCTTACTTCTCTTTCTCCTGTCTTCCTCCATTCAGTGCTATCATCCTGGTAAAGCAAATGACCAGAGATGCCTTGAAAGATATTAAAGAATAATTGAAGTTCCTAGTCAGAGCTGTGGGGAGGGGTAGTGGTTGTCAAGGTGGTTGGTAGGCAGAATAGGACATGACAGGGAGTGTGTACACAGAAATTTCATGTCTTCTTTTAAGTGTCTCTGAGCGATCACCTTCTCTTATTTCCACCTGCCTCCCACTCTCCTCTGCTGCCCTTCCACATACACCACCATGCTGTCACAGCTCAGAATCTACAGCTCAGGATCTATCACACAGGGAGGCACAAATTTGCTTTATTGATAGGAACAATGCAGAAGGGAAGGACCTGATGAATTACCATGAGTAAGAAATTGACACAGTCAAACTGAAAGCCCAACTACTGGCTTGTCCCCACACCTTGTAGTCTCCTCCCACTCTGACATGGACTGACCTTATAACTTGCACTGGCCAACACCATACAGCAGAAGTGACTTTTGCCAAGTTCAAGGGTAGGCCTCAAGAAACCTTGTGTACTTCCCCTCTCTTTGAATTCTGCCATTGCCACCATTGCTGGAAGGTCTGATACCATAGGATGGAGTGCACAGTGATCTCACATGAGGCAAAACTAGACCAACCTACCACCAGCCATCCCCAAACTAAAATCATCCAAGTAAGGGCTGCCAAATGACCATAGGCAAGTGAGTGACGCATCTGACAATACTCACTGGTACCCATAAACCTATCCACCTGGCTCATAGACTCAAGAGCTATAACAAAGGTCACTGATTTGGAGACTAGCTTATTACACATCAGTGACTAACACAGCATGCAGAAGGCCAGCTGTTGATAATATAAGAACCACCTTCTCATTTGGAACAAACATGAGGTTGTGACAACTAGTGTCATAAGGAATTAAAGAAGAAGTAAGGGACAGCTCCTGAGTCCATCTTCTGCTCTGGCTGTCATTTCTGAATCCTGGGGCGGGAGGGGCATGAGCATCTTAACTTGGGACATTTAAACCTCAATCTGGTAGAGCCAGAATTGTGACCTGCTGAAGGCAGAGTAGTATCAAGCATCTAGCACTCGGAGAGAAAACTGAGTGTACACAGAACTCTGTGTTCCTGCCTTACACCTTTGACTCCATGTAGGTAGGGCCAGGTCTTAGTTCCTGCTCTCCCAGAGCTGGGCTCATAGAATGCACTCAGTGAGTGTATCGACCATCTGCAGTGATGTTGTACCTTCTCTGTGGACGAGCTAAGAAACAAGGAGCGAGGCCAGTATCCTCCTGAATCAAGTCTCCTCCTGGTCCTTCCCCATGAGAAGGTCCCTCCTGTGGCTCTTCTGCTTCACTCTGACCATCTAGAGGTGCAAACAAAGGCAAAGAATCCTGTTAAACTGCAACATGGTAGTGATCAAGTCTCCATCCTGGGCCTCCTATCATGGCAGGCACTGTGGGGGTGCCAGGTGACCAGAAGACTCTCTCGCTCACAATGAAACAATATTTTATTGGCAGAAAAGCCAAGCACATGCCTTAATTTTTCCTAAACTTTCAGTCCCCCTCTCTTCCAAGAAAAAAAAAAAGCAGAGCTATATGGATGGTCTTAAGGAAAAAAAACTGCATCATGATTGCAGAGCCTACGTATGTCTGTCACCTGACTTTGGGAGGCTCCTCCAGGCTGGCCTCTCCCAGCGGGTTGGATGATATTTTCTTTGTAGGAGGGGCCCATCCCTCTTTGCTCTGTTTGCTTTGTGGGCTGAAGACTCTAATTAGAAGGAGCCACAGCAGCCAGCTCCTCAGAAATGCCTCTGATTGGCCGCTCTAATCTTCACCAGCTTGACAGTGAGGGCTTCTGACTGGAGCAGGAACGCCCAGGCTTCCATGAAAGTGTGTCCATTTACCAGCTGTGTGACTCAGGGCAAGTCACTCACTCTCTCTGAACCTCTATTATAAAATAAGGACTATAAAGTTTACTATTCAGGGCCATAAATGATGTATGTTGAGTAACAGCAGCAGAGACTTATTGGATATGTCACATACTATTTTTCACAGGGTCCTTGAGGGAAGAAACGATGTCTTATTCAGTCCTGTGTCTCAAGACCTACATTCAAGGACAACAGGAAGGACCCCAAAGCCTTTTCCGTCCACCCACTGAGGTCATCAATTTGATTGAACAGACAAGTACTCCTATTAGGCATTAAGCCTCGCTCCATCTGAAAATGTAATGCGCCCCCCCATCCAAAGGTAACTCTTACTCGTTATTACTCATTATTACTCATTACTGACATCATCTCTGTGTGAACCAGGATCACACTCACCTCTGTGAGAATAAGTTTATCTGAGGGCCAAGAATGGAGTTAGGCAGGGCAAAATGCCACAGGATATCTGCTGTGGACAGCAGTGAAGTACCCTTTTCCCCAAGGAGAAAGGTGAAGGTTAACCACCCCCACTGCACCATTTTGGTCTAAGAATGGTCCAGAAAGCCAGCTTTAAACTGGCTGTTGTGAAGACCACTCAGCAGGAGTCTCCAGACAAACAGCCCAGTTAGATGCCTATCAGTTAGATGCCACTGATTCAATGTGACTCCAGCAACTCTGAGTGTCTACCCAAAGCCAGGCTTGTCCTCTGCAGGCCTAGTTCACACTATAACTGAAAGCTTCACTCATTGGAGGAAGGAAATAGCTCATTCATTGAAAGGACAGAAAGTCAGGCAGCCTGGATTTCTAGTGCACAGCCACCGTGCTCTGGTCCAATCCCGCCTTGCTCAGGGGCAGGTTTGTGGACACGTGGTCTGCACAGCCAGACAGGGCCTCGTGCTCAGAAGGACCTCATGGAACATGGTTTAAGCTCTATTTTAGCAATCTTAAAATTTTTAATGATTTTTTAACAATGGCTTTACATTTTATAAATTCTTTATCTAGACTTTCTCACATTTGATTTGCTGTAACGTCATTTATAAAAGTGGTGGAAAGAGGAGGTTAAATGAGACATGTATATAAACCCTCCCCAGAGACTCCGTGATCCTCACTCTTAATTTTAAAATCTCCCTTGATCCTCCCCAGGGCATTGTGAGGTCATCATGGCAACACACATGATGTCCACTTAGATTCAGAACCACTGAATGACTTATTCGGGGTCACAGGGCAAATTAGAACAGAAATGGAGCTTGAACCCTGTGGCTGCCTCTTCATGGGAACCCTTTCAGGGCCCGGGAGGCACCTACCCAACCTGTTTGGCTATGACTTGGTCCTTAGGGTGATTTTCCTTGGGCTCACACTTGTGACAGGAAAGAACCTGAAGCCAACAGAGGGTACATTTCCCCTCACTCCCGTGAACAGAGAACCACATCCTCAGCTAAGGAGGGGCCCAGGGTGGCAGTCAGCAGCATGCCACCCCACATCTCACCTTGAGCAGCCTTGTTGGCAAAGATTAGCCCTTTCTCTGCTTTATTTTTCTTCTTTTTCTTCAGCTTCAGTCCAAACATTCCCTTTCTGAAAAGAAGAAGAAACTCTAAATGCAGTGATAGAAACTTTGAGCCATTCCCACACATTGGGAGAAAGTAAACACAAACACAAAGCATCCTCCTGGCCGACCAGTTGCCTCATTCACCTAAGATAAGGGCCAAAAGACAGGTATCAGGACACTCACCAGCCCTCCAGCTCCTTTTGCAGGAACAAGTGCACTTAGACATGGCACACTGGAGACTCTAATTGTACTAGCTGGCATTTCTCCATTTTCCCCTGGCTCACCTATGCCAGGAGGCACTGTACTAGGCACTCAAAGGGATTGACACCATTTGCTCATCACAGGGACCCTCTCTTGCCCATCTTACAGACAAGGAGCCCAGGCCTAGAGAGGCTGGGTATGGTTTCTAAGGTCCAGAGCTTCACTGGACCCAGGTCTGCTTGATTTCAGAGCCCTGGCTTTAACCACTGGGCAGAGTGAACACCCTCACCAGAGCCAGGCTCTCAACCATTGTCAAGGTCGAGAGGCTCTGGGATTTACTGAGGTCATGCCACAAACGCACAGCTCAATTGACACATCTCATAATACCAGTTACGATTATTAATATTAATTACTACTAGCCAAGATCAGAAAGCCATTTCTGAGCCTCCTCTCATCACAGGAGCGTCCACTGTCTAGTCCTGTTTAACAGACAAGAATGTTCCTGATGCTCCAGCCCCCACAAAGAATCCCTTTGTGGAACCAAGGAACTAAAGAGCACACAGCTCTGAGTGGAAGAATGGATGGCCATGGGCTGGAGCCAGCCTCGGAGGACAGAGAACTGGGAACCAGGGAGTGTGCACATGGAGGAAAAAGCAGCGATGGCTGCCTCAGGGCAGTGGGCATAGGGAACTCCACGCCCATGACACCAGTGTAGAATTTGGGGTTGGGTACTTAGATGAGTTTGGTTTTTTTCCCATGTGAGACAATGTTTTTTTTCCCATTGCTTCCCCAATTCACAGAGTAATATTAAAATAAGAAACATGCTTGTCAAAAGTAAAATATGCTACCAATATTAAAATATCAACGACAAGAAAATGTGAGTTTTTAATCTTTTTGTACTTACAGAAACTATAGCCAGGATTCCCACAACACATCATGAGGTAGATGGTATAGTTTCTTACAAATGAAAGGGGGTCAGAGATTTCCAGCCAATATTTGGAAATCAACCACCAAATCAGACATAGCTGCCATAGCAGCTATGGGTAAGTCCCCCTATGCATATTACCCATATGGGTAAGAACCATATGCATAGCTTTGGGTAAGTACCCAAAGTAGCTGCCATTACACCTGCCCTCTCCAGTTTGCTGAGAATTCCAGCATAAGAACCCCAAATACATGGAACTTTCTGGTTTAGGATCTATGAAATCTCCCAGGTTACCCAAGGTAAATCAAGAGATGACACACAGACACACCCATACCAACCTGGTCTCCTCGGGGTGAAAGCTACCGTGACTCTGATACCTGTGTCCAAACAAGAAGAGCATTAAACAAAGCACAGATGAGACTCACTCAGCCTGTCTGCTCAGGGCAGTGGGTTAGGTATAGAACCACAGCCCCTGCACTGCCTGGAGGCAGCTGGCCTGGCACCTAGAAGAAGGAGTTGAACCACTGGGGTCTAGGGCTTAACTAGCCACCTTCTAACTGTGTCACTGGGGCTGGTCATGGGCCTTCTCTGAGCAGCAGGCTCTTCTCCTGCTCTTCTTCTTCAGGAAGTGGAAGTGGGCCTAGGGTCAACTCTGCTTTTCCCTCTGGTTTGTTACATGAACAACTTCACTGAGCTTCATACTGAACTGTTTTTAAAACCTCTACAAAGAACTAATGTAAGGTCCCATCCGTGGCTCTGTGGATCCAGGATTAGGTTTCTCAAAGCAGACTTGCCATGTGGTTTCCCTGTGTGTTGCCACAGGGATTGAGGTAATCGTGCCAATGGCATGGCTAAGATGACACAGGATGCAGGTCACCTAGCTACCTCACGTCCCAAGCCCACTGCCACAACACCCAATCTGGGTAAATAAAAATAAAAAGCAAATACAACAAAAAGCCTTTGGTCGAGCAGTGAAGTTACTTACATGAAAACTCTGACAAATTTTCAAAATTTAAACTCTACTTAATTTTAAATTTAATAAAATTCATTTCTCAAAGGAATGAATTTTATATAATCAGGTCTAGCTTTAAAACAAAAGAAGTGTGTTGGGTGTAGTGGTTCACACCTGATCCCAGCTTTGAGGAGGTAAGGCAGGACTGTGAATCTAAGGCCAGCCTGGGCTACATAGCCAGACCTTGTCTCAAAAACATCAACAAAATAAAATTCAACGTTCCCACCATTCTAAGATTATCCAAAGAGGCTTGAATAAATTCCCAGTTGCCTTCTGGGAAATATCTTCTTAAAAAATATCACATCTATGTATTCACCTTATTTCTAATACTGGAATATCTTGATTAAAGGCAAACCACTAGATCTGGGCATAGTAGCTCGCTCTTGTAATCCCAGCTTCACCAGAGGTATAGCAGAGGATCAGAGACCAGGCCATCTTGGGCAATGGTGTGAGATGCTATCTGAAAAATTAACTAAGGCAAAGAGGGCTCTACCACTCAAGTGATAGAGCAACTGCCTAGTAAGCTTGGGGCTCTGAGTTCAAGCCCCAGTACTACACTCAACTAAACATAGAAACAGTTATAAATTATTAAAATATAAATTGTTATTAAAACACAAAGTATCCTAAAATATAAATCTCTATGATGCCCTGCTTATCAAAGCTCTGAAATTTTTATCTCTCCCTCCCACGATTGTCCTATCACAACTTAACCTGCTCAATGTCCTACTTATTTAAGGTAACAGTGTTCCACTTTAGAAAGCAGGGAGCGCTTTCTAAAACTGTCCCCGTCCCAGAGACTCTGATCTCATTGTTCAGCAATGGGACCAAGGAGCAGGTGAAGCTCTCCAGCAGTTCTGATTTGCATCAGGCTTGACACCCCTGGGGTTAAGTAACCAATGCCAGGAGACCATTCTCTAAGAGGGGCTCTTATTTTTTAAAGGAAGTTCAAAAGATAATTTCTTAACCTAAGGATCAATGAAGCTTATTACATTCAGTTCACTTGATGGATGCACTTGGGTAGGGTTCATTTTCTAACCCAACTCCCCTCCCCTCCACTCCACCTCATCCCTACAGTTAACCCACAGCATTGGCCACCATCTCTACTTAAGCATGCGATCAGCCCAGACTTGGAGAAGCAAAGCATCAGGAGAAAATGGTCAGTCTGCTATGGGGTCCATAAGGTCCCTAGCCAGGCTAATGGCCTGATGGATTGGGCACTATCTCCCAGTCCAGTGGGAACCAATTTGCTCTTTCTGCTGTGATTTGTAATCTTCTCCTTCATTGTCATGGCAGACGGATGCTCTCTGTCAGGTCCTGACTTTCTGCCCTCCAGCCCCAAGGTAATGAGATTCAAATGTGACCACTTGACAGACAGTCACTAAGAACCTTGATATTTCCTCTGCAAGAAGACTGCTGAGTCTAGGAAATGCACTTCCCAGGCTTCTAATTAAACCTCCTTCTCCTCCTGTGATTTCTCTGAACCAAGGACGACTCAGGAATAATTTAGAGACACCTTGTGTAAAGCCAAGCCAGATTAAGCCAGCTTCCCATAGCCTTCAGAGGTACCTGCCAAATGTTCAAGGGCACAGTGGCAGGAGGACATTACTGAAGAACTGCTTCAAGAAAAGGGAGGCATTTTTCATGCTTGGTTCCCACCCACCCTGCTGCACCACAGCAATGCTTACTACAGGTGCCATCTTCCAAGGGCGGGAAGATTCTTCTTCAGTGTGAGCTGGTGGCCTCTTTTCTCCCCTATTTTTCCTTCCCTACAAGAAAGTTTCATGCATGGCAGGGCTGGTTAAAGTACAAGGAAGATAGAGAAGCAGATATTGGCAGGTTATGTCAATGACAGCGTGGCTAGGGCTGTTGGAATCTCCCCAGCCCAAAACATTCTCTTGCCGGAGCTTCTGAGAAAATGATGCATCTCTCCTACACCTAGGCTAATCACAGCTCTGCTCTCTACTCTCCTGAATGCCAAGGAATCAACCTTGAACCCAAAGACAAGCTGTAGGCAGCTTCTCAACACTTGAAACAGTAGTACTTTCCCCTTGTCCAGCAGAAATGTCTTCAAAGTCCCACGTGTTTAGCTTCTGCTTTTCTTTCCCTCCTCCCATATATTCCTGGGGTATCTTTGGGTGGAGTGAAGAGTGTGATGGTTGGTTCACATGCTTCTCTTGGGAAAGGTTAAAATCCAAATTCCCCATCCCTACGTGGTAGTTCCTTTTGGGGATCTATCTGCTCATGGGATATTTGTTTTCTACTTTCTGTCCCTACTGGAAGTGCCCAGACCTCTTCCCCACAGCTGGGTGGGTGGGTCTATCTGGTTCAGAAGGAAGTATTTGAAAGCCTGTCTGCACTCTAGTCCAAATGGCTCCTCCAGTTTAGTTTACCAGCAATGGAGATTACGTTTCAATCCTTATTTGATGCCTATGTTTATTTCTCAATGGGTTTGAACTATGGGGAAAAGAAAGAAGTAAGGTTACAACTTCTGTATATACTGGCTTATAACAGATTTTGTTTAAAGTGAGTGTTATTGTTTGAATATGAAGCGTGCCCATGGACTCATGTACTGAGACTTGATCTCCAACTGGTGGCCCTATTTTAGGAGGTAGTGGAAACTTTAGGAGGTGGGGCCTAGTTGGAGGAAGTGAGTCTCTAGGAGCCAGCCTTAAAAGGGTATCTTGAGCCTTCTCTCTCTCTCTCTCTGTCTCTCTATCCCCTTCCTGTCCACCATGAAGCAATGAGGCAAGCAACCTTTACCATTCACTCTGCCACCATGATATTTGCCTGACCTCAGGCCCAAAGCAATGGATCCAGCCATTCTTGAACTAAAACCTCTGAAATGGTGAGCCAAAATAAATCTTTCCTCCTTTAAGCCTGTTTCTCTCAGGTATTTGTCACAATGACAGAACAAGCTGGTAATCATGAAAGTCATTAAGCTTCAGAATGGGTAGGGAAGACTTGTGAAATTCCTTCTGAACCTAGCCTTCTGGTGTTGGGAACACTGAATGCAGGACAGTGGGCTGTGTTATATGTTATACTGCAGGACTCTCAGAGCCTTTAAATGCTGGTGTGCATTGTGACTGTCCCTATGACTGCTGTAGTGTTCAGCTTTTGACTAGACATTTATCACAAAATATCTATTAATGTCACAAAGAACACTATTGGGGACACCAGAGAATGAGAATCCTAGTGGCTTTTAGTGTTCTTTTCTATTTGTGTTCTTCCCTATTTCCCATTTCAAAACTTTCATGAGATGAGCAATGATCAAATGAGAGTCATTAGGGAAACAACACAGGACATCCTAGGACACCCCTCCCATGTATTCCCTCCTCCTGGCCTGCTACCTAGATGGTTTTCTGTGGCGCTCTCTCTCTCCTTCTTGCAGCCTAGTCCACTCTGCCACCATTTTTGAAAACAGAAGAGCACAGAAGTTCCTTCATCTGATAAACAATATCTACAAAAACCCTAAAGTTAATATCATACTAACAGTACACATTAAAAGTCTTCTCCTAGAAATCCATTTTTTTTTAAATGAGATTGGATGTTTGCTACCACCTGTTCTTTTTGACCCTTAATTGGAAGCCCTCCCTAGCCCAATAAAGTTTGGCTAGTGAAATTACTAAGTGAATTTAGCAGTGTATCTAGAAACAAGGTTAATATACAAAAATCAGTTGTACCTCTTATACCCAAAATAAAGAACTAAAACTAAAATAAAACTAAACTAAATAAACTAAATAAAGAACTAAATAAAAGATATAATAGAATCAAAAATTCAAAAGTTTAGGTACATCAAAGAAATATGAGTGACATCCCTATACCGTAAATTATAAAATAAGATCCATGGTATATTCCATGGTCATGGATTGGAAAACGCATATTGGAAAGATGTCAAACTTCCCTAACTTGATTTGGAGATTATTATTCACTATATTTACTCTGTGAAAATTTTCTGTTGAAATAATATACACTTATTATTTGTGTCAATAAAATGTTTAACATTTTATTGTTGATGGTTGTTTTGAGACAGGGTTTTGTTATACAATCCAGCCTGGCCTTGAACTCACTAAGCAGCCCAGGCTGGCTTTGAACTCACAGTCCTCCTGCTTCAACCTTCCAGTGTTGGGATTACAGTTGTACACTAACACATCTGGCTAAAAAGTTTAATTTTTTTAAATCATAGATTTCGAGATTGAAAGGCCTAGCTTTAAGTATTAGTTTACCCATCTAGTAATTATATAACCTTGAGCAAATCATAACCTCCCTGTGCCTTAGTTTCTCCATCTGTAAAATGGAGTATAAGTTATGCCTCTCCTACAGGGCTGCTGTGAAGATGAAGTGAGAAAACAGATACAACGTGCAGTTTGTAAACACCATCCTGCATGTGTTTATTAAATGAGAAAGCAAGCTCAATGTTCCACCAGTGTCCCTAAGGCTCTCCACTACACAGCCTCAGCCTATTGGTCTACATTTGACCCACACGCCCTGTACTCCAGTCCAATGGCAGCTCCTCCCAGACTCATCACACTCTCTTGCCTGTGAACTTCCTTACTTTGGGCTTCTGTTAAGGTGACTTCCCCCATCTCTGCATGTCAAGACCAAATCTTTCTTCCAGGCTCAGCTGAGCTACCTCCCTTGATATTATGTGTTCTTGGTTTTGCAAGGGGGAACAAATTGCTCATTCTTCTTGACTAGGTAGCACTCTGTTCTTCTCTCTACTGTAGCATTTATCACAAGGACAAAACAGTTACCTAAAAAAGTATCATTCTCCTTTATTTGATGCTAAGCTTTTGAAGGCAGTGGCCATGCCTAGTTTATGTCTGCACACTTAGTACCTAGCACAACGCCTGGCACATACTGGGTTCATAATGTTGGCTTATGGGTAGGTGGATGGCCAGATGAAACACACAGATAAAAAAATCTCTGCAAATATTTGGCAGAAGTTCTTAGACCCTACTTTAAAATGTGTCATATAAGACAGAGCAGAGGCAGAAGAGAATAACTTGAAATGTCAGTGGCTGAGCCTTGCCCCAGAACTCACCTTGGAGCTGGGGAGAAAGAAAAATTATCCACTCAGAGGCCTGGCAAGCCATTTGTACTCTGTTAAATGGTACATCAGTTCTGGTTGTCACCCATCCTTGACCTCCAATCATTTCTTAAAATCACTCCCTTTTCTAATGCATTCTTCTTTTTCTTTCTCTTCATCATGATTAAATGTCTTCTATTGGCTGGTGATTTTTCTCCCTTACAATCAGTCACAAAGAGTACATGGAGCCCATTTTGTGTTTCAAGTACTTTTCTAGGCTCTGGTTTACAAAGATAAATCTAGTGGGGTGCTTAGCTTGGAGGCACTCATGGTGTGGTTGGGATACAACACCTACATGGCTACAGCACAAGGGGAGAAGTGCTGGTATGAGTAAGTACTAAGTGCTTTAAGAAAATGGGGGAAAGAATGACATACATGGGTCTAGAAAGGTCAAGGAAGGCATTCAGAGGAGAGGACACTCTAGCTGGGCCTTAGGAATGGAATAAGATGCTGGGAAGCAGAGAAGAGATGGTTGGAAAGGATGAATACATTTAGAAAACCTCCTATGTGTCAGATTCCTTTATGAGGAATCATTCATTGAATGACCACAGCATCTTTGAGAGGAGGCAACACTAGTCTCAGTTTAGAGAGCAGAAATTTATTTGAAGAATTAGGCCACTTGCCCAAGTTCATGGTAAACAGTTGTGTAAGCAGGGTTCAGACCCAGAGAGTTAGACAAAGGGAAAGGTGTACACAGAGGGACCTCCAGAATGTCCCTCTGACACCTAGAGGAAGAAGGAATGGTCCCAGAGGTCCCTTCCCTTTAGCCGACTCTGAACCAAGCTCTGTTTCTGTTCTTGTGCCTGGTCCACACTCAGCTCTGCACCCCTCAGCCCAAGACCTCATGCCTGCCTTCATTAACATCCAGTCCACAAACAATTCAGATGAAAGCCTTCCACCACTTCATTACCCATCTCCAGAGCAGCCCCTCAAGCTTTCCTCTCTACTTTCATAATAGGATACTTCCTTAAGGGGCTTTTCAGGAATTAAAATATCCCCACTAACCTATTGAGAGATGCAAAGCCAGATCTGAGAAAATGACCCCTTTGGTGGCTATATCCACCCAAGAGTCCTGCTCTTAATGGTGATTGCTTCCACATCTGTCTGCTTTCTCTGAGGACATGTAAAAGGTCACACACTCTGCCCAGTCCTATGGAAATCCGTAGCATCTTAGAGCTGGAATTTTCTTAAAAATCCCTTTACACTTGTCCACCTTACTTCAACCTATCATGTCCCTTGTGTGTCTCTAGGGATGAAAATTCACTGCCTTCTGAACTACTTATTTGGGTCACTGTTTGGTTTTGTTTTGTTTTTTTTCAAAGTACATAAGGTTCAAGTGTGGCTTTAGTTGAATTCTGGACAAGGCTCTAACATTTCAGCTGTAAGAGGATAAAATAGAAGGTTCCATCTACAAAAGGCTGACTGTGGGAAGTTGAGGAACAGGCAGCCTGGAGCTCAGTGAACCCTGGGGTTGGCAGCATTTTGAATGGCTGTCAGCTCTGTTCTACCTCCAGGGCCATGTTCATGCAGGAGAGCCACACAGACCTCCAGACATGCTTTTCTCCCCTCCATGGGCCCAGGACCATACTCTTCCATGGGCCAACCCTGAGATGGCATTTTAAAGAATCCCTCTTCACAATGCCAGAGTTCTGAAAGAAGGAACCGCAAATGCAGAGGTCTGGAAGTAACCCAAAGGCAATACAAGAAAATCTCCCCTCTTTGCATGCCTGGAGTAAGAGTGGAGCGATTTTATCTCATCCTGGTTAGATTGGGCATTATTGAAATAACAGAGGTTGGGTGTGGTGGTGTACACCAATAATCTCAGAACTTAGGAGACTGAGGCAGGCGGATGGCAAGTTCAGGCCTAAGCTACATAGCAACACACTGTCTTAGAACAAATAAATAAAAATAACAACAGCAACCAAATGAAGAACCCCAAGGTGGTGGAGGACAGATGAGATGGATTCACTATAAGGACAAGTGACTCTGGATTGGTACTCAGTGCCCATTACTAGGACTAGATAGTTAGGAGGTGCCTGGGCTGATCCAGGGCATTACTGACACTGGACACCCCTCCTGGCTCAATGGCCTTGACACTGCAGTGTCTGCAGGTCTATATACAGTCAGGGCATGAGAGGGTGAGAAAGCCTCCTCTGTCAAAGAAGGATTCCCTTCCACAGCACTGTGATTTATAGAAAGAAGCTGAGACTGCAAGTGCTAATGGACTCATCTGTGTCTTGGTTTGGAATTAAGAAGCCAAACTGTTCTTTGCACTTGGAGGGAAATTAAGAATTTTGTGAAGATAAAATGAGCATTCTTTTAACTTGTTTAAGCAATCACTTTGAATAATACAAGACCATGTCACTAATTTCTCATTAGCAAGGTATGGGAGGCCTGTTAATTCTTTGCACATAAGAGGAATTTGCTATGATTTTTGCATACCAGAGTTTCATGCATTGGAAACTTGATCCCCAAATTCTTATGTTAATGGTATCTGGAGGTTAAGCCTTTCAGAGATAATTAGAATTAAATGTGGTCACGAAGGTAGGGTCCCATGATGGCATTAGTGACTTTAAAAGGCAAGGAAAAGAGACTTGAGCCAGTAAGATGGCTCTGTCTCCATATGTGATGGCCCCACCATGTTATGCAGCCAGAAGGTCCTCACCAGATGAGGGATTCCCAGCCTCCAGAGCCAACAGCCAAATAGACCTTTACTCTTTAAAAGTTACCTGCTTTCAGGTATCTTGTATGGCAACAGAAAATTGTCTAAGACAGTATTTAAGAAGTATTTGTTTAGGCTGGGTATGATGGCTCACATCCATAATCCCAGCTCCATGGGAGGTTCAAGTAGGGGGAGCTCACTTCAGGCTGGCTGGACAAAAAACAAAAGGCCCTACCTGAAAGAAAAATGGGCTGAGGATGTCACTCAAGTGGTCAAGCACCTGCCTAGCAAGCACAAGGCTGAGTTCAAACCTCAGTACCACCAAAATAAAAAAAGGACTTGTAATGAAAAATCTAAGAAGACTCTCTCGTGTGACAGCCATCTCTTCCAGTGATGAAGAGCCTACCTTCTCACAACCCAGTGAACTGAAGATCACGAATACCCCCAAAACTTGCAATGAAGGGAGATGAGACTCTCTATTAGTTCCTCCAAGGGGGGAAAAAAAATAGTTCAGATCTATGCAATCCCAGGTTCAGGACTGCAATTTTAGTTGAGAGGACATGAAATCATGAGGTAATTCTCACATCTATCTATTTTGCGGAATGCCAAAAAAAAAGAGGTTGGGGCAAATGAGAAGTTAGAAATAAAATTCTAGATTTTTGAATGGGAAACTATTGTCTATTGATCTCAAGACTGAGTGTCTGCCTAAGGGCTCAGGGCTGGGAGAGAGGGGAGGAAGACCAATCAGGTGACCAGGGGACCTGATCTTACCACCCCCCTCTTCCCACCTTCTTCAACCTGAGAGGATCCATTTTTGTCTACTTTGTATATTGAGGAATTTGAGTAATGTCCGAATAAACTGAAGTTTTTATGATAGAAAACCATCAAGCGAAATCCACCTATTCACTCAACAGATGACGAAACTGAGGCCCCGAGCAAGGTCATAAATCTGTTTATAGCTAGGACATCTGGAGATTCACTTATCTGTGCTCATGTGCCAGGATACTGACTTCTGCAAGCATGGATGCCACACCACTTCCACTCTAAACTGAGGCCAGACCAACTCTGCTCACAGACACACCCAACCCCAATCATTCAAAAAGCAACTTTGCCTTCAACAGAGCCTTACTTCAGAACTCCTGTGCCTTACATAAAATGCTCCAAGGGGTTAAAAACGAGAACCTAATTACTTTTCTCTAAATATTTGAAAAATAAAACTCAAAGGAAATTCCTGTTAAAAGCAAAAGGCAGTTCAAGGTTGACAAGGAACGAGCATAGGGTTTCAAGTATGACCTGCAAAGGACCCTCCCTCCTTTCCCTGTCTGAGTTCCTTAATGACTTCTGCACCAAAAGGAGGAAAAGTCTACTTCACTCATGCTGATTAGATCCAAGAGTAAAAACTTTAATTAGTGCAGCCAGATGAGCTCTTGAAACCAGCTAGTTAGTCCTTGAAATAGACTGAGAAAAGTCAATGCAATTACTCACAGCTTCCAGTCATCCATAGCCCAGAAATGACTCAGAAAAAAAAAAAAAAAAAAAAAACCAGAAATCTATCGCTCCAGCTTTCACTGACGTCCTGAAGTCTCCTCTATCAACCAGGCACTCAGATGCCCCTCCATAGGCCTCTGGGGAGGATTTATAGAACCATTTATCCTGAGTGAGGCTTTTGCATGAGATTCAGAATCCCAGAACAACAGGTCCCTGTCAAAACTCCTCTCCTTCCCTCAGCCAAAATGTTCTTGAAGGTTTGCTCAGGTTCCTTTCCATGTACTGTGCAGAAGCTGTGGTTGAGGCTCTTGGACAGAAAAAAGTTCTTGCAGGCCTGTTGACACTGATAGGACTGCCTGTCCTTGCAATTTCAGCAAGATCACTGAGGCTCCCTAGCATTGTCACTCAGAGCCTTGAACCCGGAAGACTCAGAAAAGATTTGCTGAGACAATGACAGCAAACTCACAAACTGTACAAAATGAGGAAGGCCTCACTGGTCTTCAATCTGTGATGGGAGTGAAATCAAGAAGGAGAAATCCAATATGGAGCTTATACATAAGATTAATGTGTTCCTTCCTACACCAGCTTAAAATCCCAGGTTACAGAGTAGTGTGTGTCACACACATAAACCAAGGAGAAGGATGGAGTCAAGCCCCTGGGTAGGTAAATAGTGACTACAGGTCCTATGATACAATGCTTTTTCTTCCCTTGAGCAGGTGGCCATGTTTGGAACCCTGGGAAGGAGAGAAGCTGGTTAAATTTTCATGGCATATTGGGTAAGACATAGGCTCATGTGTAACTTTGATATCTACCATGTATCATCTGTGTGACCTCGAGCAAACTTCCTCTCTATGCCTTCTTTTCTTCATCTGTAAAATGGGTACCAAATAGTACCTGCCTCCTAGATTCCTGATTGCATGAGTTTACATATGTAAAGTGCTTAGAGCAGCTCCTGGCACATAAAAGGAGATAACTACCCATTATTCTTACTTCAAGACAAGAAAACTGAAGCTCAGATAGGTTGGACAAATTGCTCAATGTGACCCAGCTACCGGTCGTTCGAGCTGGAGATAGAGCTGCTGGCTAAATGCTTCTTCTAGACCATCGACTCACTAAACTGAGTAAATACACATTCATCTGTTGTACAAAGTACATTTTATTAAATACATTTATCTATTTTATTCTCATTGCTCAAAGTGCTCTGGGGCAGTTTTAATGGCCAATATTAATTGAATGTTTCATTTAATCCCCCCAATAGCCACCTGAGGTAGGTGTTCAATCTCTTTCACATGAGGAAATTGAGATCTCAAAGGCCAGTAATCAAAACCAGGGGTGGTGGAGCATGTCTGTCTGTAGTCCCATTACTTGGGAAGCTGAGGCAGGAAGTTCAAGAGTTCAAGGCCAGTCTAGGCCACACAGTGAGTCTCTCTCTCTCTCTCTCTCTCTCTCTCTCTCTCTCTCTCTCTCTCTCTCTTTCTCTAGATATATATATAATATATTTATTATATATAATTTGAAATGAAAGGCTAGGAATCTGCCCCAAAGTCCCACCACCAAAAGTATTATGGCTGTAATCAAACTAGCCTGGCAGATCTCTACTATAAGCGTCCTCCCAAATGTCAATCAGAACCACCATTTTTCAAGCATCTAAAATGAGTTAAATACCATGCAATCTTCACTTACCAGATTCAGAGTGCCTTGGCTCAGGAAAGCTGAGAAACTTGCCTATAGCCACACAGTAGCCTGACACCCAAGCTCAGCTTCCACTCTACTTGCAGCCTCACCCTTGATGAACAAGGTCTCTAAGGAAAAGCAGAGAAGCAACATCTCCAAGGGCTCCAACAGCCCAGGATGCAGCCAAGGGCATGGGCAGAGTCCAGTGATGAGAAACAGAGCAGCTGGTCTCACCTTGAACAGCAGGCTCCTGAGTGAGTACAGACCACCCACACTCACTGACTTCCTGGACCCAAGAAGGTGAGCTGCTGGAAGGGCAGCATCCACACTTGTCTGGGAAGGAGGGGAGCTTCCTTGGGGAACCCAGTGGCCCAGTGGCTCAGGTATCAGGCACCTGCTGCCCACTGCCTTGGGATGGGTCACCTCCCAGGAAGTGACCTTCTGTGTGTACCTTCCTGGCCGTGCCCTATCACCAAATGAAATAGTTCTGCTCAACTTAGGTGCCCAGCCCAAAACTCTGATCAGCAAACAAAAGCACAGTGCACTCAGGGGAGGGGCCTCCAACATGTTTCATTCCAAGTCACCTAACCACAGGTAGGTCAAGCCTCAAAAGAGAGCTGGGATGTCACTCAGTGGTAGAGCACTTGCCTAGCATGCATGATGTACTGCGTTCCATCCCGAGCACCAACCAACAAAAAACTCACAAGAGCCTAGCGCTAAACAAAGCAAAACACTAGGCCCAGCCATGGTTCACCCATCACACTGGGATTTTAAATCATTTTCACCATCTCCTTTTCATTTATTGTAAGTTTTTGTTCACGTTATACTAATAATGATTGATGACTAACATTTAGCAAGCACTTTGCTTCAGGCCAATTCTAGCTGCTCTTGTAAGTGTCACCCTAGTCAAGTCCCACACCAGTCCTCACAGAGGGTGCTGTCATTGTGCCCAATGTATGAATGGCAAAACTGAGGCCCAAAGAAATTGATGGGTGCAAGATTTTGAACTGAGGCTACCTAATCCAGGAGCCTGTGCTCCCAGCCCCCCTCCCAGCCTGTTGCCTCTACTCGGTGGCATTACACAGGGATCTGTGCACTGATGCTGTTTCAAAGAGGTCAGATTTATCAGGGATAAAAATGGACAAAATAAGAAAACACTTTGGTGGGCCCAATGCCTTAAGTCACCATGTGTAGTGCATTGAATGGTGGTCCCCTGAAAGATAAATCCACACTCCAGAACCTGTGAACTTGTGCCCCTCTTTGCAAAGAGTCTTGCAGATGTAATCAAATAAAGGATCTCCAGATGAAAGGATCCTGGATTTCCTGGTGGGCTCTAAATCCAATGCCAAGTGTCCATGTAAGTGACAGAAAAAGAGGACACACAGAGAGGGCTACGTGATGATGGAGAGAGAAACTGGAGTGATGCAACCACAAGCCAAGGAGCACTGGAGTCACAGGAATTTGGAAAAGAAAGGCAGGATTCTCCCCTGGCACCTTCAGAGGGAATGTGGTACTGCTGGCCCCTTGATTTCCTACTTCTGGCCTTCAGAATTTGGACAGGGTACATTTTTGCTGTGTTCAGTAGTTGGTGTGTCATTTGCTTTTGGTGCCATGGAAAAGGAGAAGGTCATGGGTCCCCTCCATGGAGTGAGTGCCTGTCCATTTTAGGCATGGTTCCTGTGTGAAGAGGACCTAGCAGTGAGGGCTAGGACACTGCAGGCCAGCAATGGGAGGGGCCTCTGCTAGCAGAGTCCCCAGGAGGATGGCAGCCCCTGTGTGACATGGGCTGGGCAACATTGTACAGGTGAGGGTGGAGCAGGTTACTCAGAAGGCAGCCTCAGTTTTTGTCCCCAGTGATCTGTCCTGCCTCCCTTCGTGGGTAACAAGTACCTCAAAGGGAGTATCTGGGCTCAGGAGTTCACACAGACAGCAGGCTGCCTCAGGAAGTCCTCCTCTCACTTCTGTTCAGGTAGATTTACTCCCAGACACAATCACAGCCCATCAGAGACAATAGCATCAAAAGCTTACACGTTGAATTCAACTATGATAAATTGTAAGAAATTTTGTACATGTCACATTGTACCCCATACAACAATAATATGATAATGAAAGAAAAAGATCTCACACGTTATAGATGGGGAGAGGGAATACTGAAAAGGTGAGACGATCTGAGCTCCCAGTCACCATGGCACTGGGAGAGCTTGGTCCCCTTACCCAGACCCCTTTCAAGGGGACTACGCCTCCTCCCCTTTTTTGTCTGTTCCTTAAATTTATACAAAATACCATGGCATCTTTTATCAGAGCTCAGGGGTACAAAGCAGTCTCTATCCAAAGCTTAAATCCTTCTTCCTGGAATTTAGCTCAATTTTATTTTTTTGCAGAATAATCCCCTCACCATAAGGACACTGTGTCAGATCCAGACTCCAGTATCCATTGCTCCATCCTCATTGCACTCTGCTCTGGCTGTACCACCTCCCATCTGCCTTCAGCAGTGACCCGGTTCCTCTCTGAGTTTAGGATCCATATGGCCTTCACTGATCCCCCAACCCATCAGGTCCCCTGACCCTCAGCTCTCTAGGGCACAGTGCTCTTTCTTTCCATCACTCATGGTTGGTAATTTTATTTTTATGTGGCTTTTCCATTAGTGTTCATCTTAATCTTTACACAAAAGATTCCATTAAGGCATAAGTTGCTTCCCCCATGTCTCCTGCCACCTATCATGTCATAGACATGTCTAAGTACATTCCTTGGTTCATTCCACATCTTTTGAACAAAGAAATGTATGGATAAGGAATCCACAAACCACCACCACAAATAATCTTCCCGTGCTTTGCTTTCCTTCTTTCCCTGTGCTTTTCCTTTAACCGTTTCATCCCAAACAGGATGAAACGGTTCAGGGAAAAGCACGAGTTGGCAGAACCCAAAGCAGTCAGTAATGTAAACAGCTCTGGAAAATGAACTTGGCTGGGGAGTGGTGATGTTATACAATTATCTGTGTGGGACTTGTCAATACAGCTAGCCTCAGAACTATTTTTGAAATGCAAAAGAGAAAACATATTGCAAAGCAAGGTTGCAAGTCTCTCCCCAGCCTTGTGCACTCTGGGAAGAGTTAAGCCCTCACCATGAAGTGGCTGCTTGTGATCCAGATGCATAAGTGCAGGTCCATCCTCTCCACAGAAAACACCACCACCTCCCCCATGCTCTGCCTCCTGTTGGAGGGGATACACTCCAGGCTACTATCACCATGCACAGCCTTAGTCACAGCCTGCTTCCTTGAAAAGCCCACAACACCTGTTATCAATCACAACTCAACAAACATTCACTGAGTGCCTCATAGATGCCCAGCACCAAGGTAGACCATGGGAAATCCAGGAAAGTGAGAAGGCTCAGTCACCCCAAAATAGCAGTCCCTTATAGTTTTAGAATGCTTATAGATTTCAGAAACCTTTCATTTGTGACTACCTGAGACAACAGTTATGTGAGGTGGAAAGGACAGGTCCCCCCAGTGGACAGGGACTGTTTAGATTCCTGAAGTCTTGAATGACTTACACAACTAGAAATGGCAGAGGTCATGAAAAGGTGCCACTCAGATTTCTAGTTGCAGAGAGATCATAGACTAACAGCCCCAGCTGCAACACCTCTGGGCCACCACTGCATCACACCGAGGCCACACTTGCAATGGGCTTCTTTTGGCTAATGAGTAAAGGCCCCTTCCTGCAAGACATGGAGCCCCTCTAACAGGTGGCTTTGAATACAAGACCCCTTCCCCATCAACACAGAAGAAGCTATCTTAGGAGGTTCTCCCAACCCAATTCCTCTTCCTGCCTCCTCTCCATCATAGGCATCAGGCTGTGGCATGATCTGAAGGCTCTCCTTCCCTTTTGTCCTTTCCAGGTGTCTCCCAAGATTAACTTCGGCATACCAATGCTGTCTTGAGGGACCTGCCTTACCAATACTAATTCAGATCTTATGATTCACGAATAGACATTCCACCAAGAAAATGGCTCCATTTTGAAATGCATTTGGAAAACGGGATAACCCAGCTTCATAGGGCTCCTTAGACTTGACTCAGTCAATTAACATGCAGTAAGAGCCCTTGAAAATACAAAAGTGCCAAGCATATAGTGGTCCCAAGCTGACCACAAGGAAAGTTTTTATTCAGCCCTCTGATTCAGTTGGGGACTAGAGCATTGGCTGGTTTTGCACGGACCACAATTGGAAAAATGCTACTGAGTCCTCTCTACAACAAATACACACCATGGACCTCTGCTTGGCATTGCTAAAGGAACTCCAGAGTAACAGTTTGAGCTGGGCATGGTGGTTCATGCCTGTAATTCCAGTACTAGAAAGGCTGAGGCAGGATGCTGGAGAGTTTGAGCCAGCCTGGGCTACATGGGAGACTCTGTCTCAAAAAAAAATAAGTGATGTTTTGATATTCTCTTTTCTTGCTATGCTCAAGTAGATATGAAATACAGTTTCTGAAAAGCAGACAGAGAAAGTAAGTGACCCAGACCACCTTCACACAATGTAATCTTCCCCCAAAAAATAAGAAATTAATCATTCTTTACATTAAAGCTTCTTTCCTGTTTTTAGAAAATGAAATGCTTTTGAATATTTAAAATTGGTGTCTTTTTCAACAGATGGATAAACTGAATAAGCTTTTAAAAACAAGTAATAGACTCTAAATTGTCAAACATTTTCATCCTGGGCTTATTACAGGACACTACTCGGTGAATTCATACTTAAAATGGTTGCACTGAAGGTCAAAAGTCAGTGACTGAACTTGAACTCCTAGTCATGACTTGAATGACAGGAGAAGAAATTTCATGATGAACAAATTCTATAGCTTGTCTGTAAATATTCTGTAAATACAAAATCTCAACTGGTGTGTAGCTTAATGGGAAAATGCGTTTCCATGTAGCAAGGAGTTGTCCCTGTGCAAACACAGTTAGGTGAGAGTCATCCAAAAGAGCAAGTGACAATGGTCCCTCTGGGGACAAGAGACCTAAAATGAGTGTGCATGGGATTCAGGCATCTTGAATTCCATAGGGTTTGCTTCTCTCTCCATTGGGAAGCATAGGGATAAGAAGGTGTTCTTGGTAAGGTGAAGTAAAGGAACTAATTGCTTCCTATCACCTGCCATGTAGTAAGCATGTAGCAGGTACTTCGAAGGTTATGTGTCATCCAGCCTTCACAATCTTGAGAATTACTAGAACTATTATCCTCCTTTCTTTTTAGATGAAGAAAGAGAGCCTGGAATAATAAAGTTCTGGCATAATACCACAGAGACTGTTGAAGACATTTCTTTCCTGTATTTCTTATATATTGCAATTTTATGGTAAGGCCCATAATTTATGATGATATCAGGAAAAACTATGTCTGAAATAGAAAAAGAAGGACAAATAGTTTATTATTGCTAAATATGTTTTCCAAACATATATATGCATATATATATGAATCTTGTATTACTGACCAAGTATTTATAGTAGGCCACGTGTATATGTGAAAGAACCAGAAAGATTTAAGTTCCTTTCCTAAAATTCATGATATTCTGAATGGGAAAATGAAAAGCAATCAATAAAGCTACATGTTATGTAAAAATGAATTATAATAGATTGCAACTCCCATCTTCTTCCCAACCTGGGCATCAAGGGCACTTTGAGTGTGTTTGGCGGCCTCTACTCATTCATTACCTACAGGATAAGGTTGCGTGTGACCTTCAGAGTCCTCTTCTCAGGGGCCAAGTTATTCTGGTACCATGTGACCTGATCAGTGGGCCACACCTAACTGATCTACAGGTCAACTAGTAGTCTGGGAGCAACCTGTCATAAAAATGATGACAGTATCTAGTCAGAGGGGTAAAAGGTTCAAATTCAAGTTGGAGAGAGTTGAGAAGCTGGTAACAGAGGAAGAAGCCCAAAACTCACCCAGGGAAAGGCAGCTTGCTAAGGTTCCAAGGAGGACATGGTAACAGTTATTTCCTGTTACAAGTCAACAAGAATAGTCGGGTAGAGAAGAAATGGAAGGCAATTCAATTGATGGCCAGAGTGGCTGTCTTCATGATCGAGAACCAAGGGAAGTCTGATGCTCCAGGGGATCCCAGGATAATCAGAGCATCTGTTGTGAACCCTGAATAGCATACTAGCTCCAGAGAGATGTTCCCATCCCCAAGACTATGCTGAGGTCCCTGTCCTTCCACAAAGCTGCCTGCCGGAGTAAGTGCTACATGGAATAATGGTGACAATAATAATAACAACAATTATTAATTTGAGCACTTCTGCCAAGAGCTATGGGAGACACTTTCATATTCTTACTCATCCCAGCCTCCAAGCAACTCTATGAGGCAGCTACTATTCTTTCTATTTTACAGGGGAACAAAACAGATACAGAGATTAAGGGATTTGCCTGGGTCCAGCCAAACTGCATGTGGCAGAGCCAAGACTTGACTCCAAAACCTTTGCTCATAACCTCTAACACTTCATTGTCATCTTATACCATATTCAATGTGTCTATAGAACAAACTTCCATAATTGATGCTGACCTGTGCAATATTTTGTTATGTGCAATCTAAACCCAAATCTCACATTCTGCAACTCAGGAGAGTCATCACTGAAGCTAGTATAGGACAAGGCTCTTTCTAGAAAATAATGTATTGCAATCCTCATTCAATTGTTGTACAGTGAAAAGTGAATGAGAGTGAGTCCATGTGACTGCAATATTTGGGGACCTTCAAAACCCATTCCCATCACCATCTCCCTTGACTTCTTCCCATGCACACTAAAAGTTCTTAGAGTGTATAGACAAAGTGTCTTTCATTTCTCTTGCCCTCAGCATCCCAACCAGTATAAACATCCAACAAATTTTATACAGCAGGTATTCAAAAATTTTTTAAAATGAAGACTGTGCAAGGAGAAAACTTAGCAATTCAATTCAACTCCTCTACTTTGTAGGTAAACTGAGGGCCAAATTAGCCCAAGTCATATAAGTCAAATTTGGGTCAAGTTTGGAGTGAAAACAAAGACCTGTGCCTGTCATTCTAGTGCTACTTTTTTAGACATGACCTTTCATGATGAATAGAATCATATTTTTTAAAAGTTGTTAATTGGGTTAGCCTACTTTCTTGGTTTAGTGAATGACAATAGAAGGAACCTAATGTTCTTTTAACATCTAAGAATCTTACATCTGGGTCATCAATTAGTGGATATAAGAAAGTGAGAGAGAGTGAGCTGGAGGCTGTGTCTGATCTCTGATCTGGGTGTCTATCAAATATAAGTTTTATCAGTTGTCAGTGGCACCCTGGAGACCTGGTTGAGAAGGTTCGAGGCTGTGATAGAGTATCCAGGTGTGCTGTAGTCACGGCACAGGAGAGCCATGGTGTGTGCTTGCTGACTCACCTGCTGAATATCCCCTGCAAGTTGACTTTTTAAAGTTTTAATTCTACATACCTGCTCATTTTATCAATAGTCACACTATTTTCTTAACAACTGAAGGACAAGAAAATTTCAGATGGTTGGGTCCAAGTGACTAGGAGGTCACAGTATCCTTATTTTGCTTTAGAAATTTAATGCTATTTACTTTTTTCAAAATCAAACTGCAACCACCTTTTAGCTAAAACTGTCAATGCACTTTCTAAACTCATAAGGCAATGCCTTATTTAACTCAGTAGATAAACTAAAGGGCCTTGAAAAGTCTGCAGTGAAAATGTAGGGCACCACCCAGTGGGAGGGAAGCAGCTGTTCTTCATCCTCCCCGGGAACTGGCCTGGCCTTTTCCTTAAAATTGGTCCCCAAGCAGAAGGATTGTTTTCTGAATCCTATCTTGAAATAACGGGGAGGGTCCAGAGTACCATCAGAGCTTATAGTTGGGCCACTTAGCACATCCCTGTCAGCATTAATTCTAGTGTAATACCAGGTCCCTGGAGACACAACCAATGGCCACCTCCAACTGACAGGTTATTTGTCTTCCCATTCTGATATACAATTCTTTCCCCACACTCAGCTGACATCGCACAGCTGTTTGAAGGACTTTTCAAGTGAAATGCTAGCCATATAACTGTTCCTGGCCCTAGGGATCCACTTTGGAAAAACGATTTTCAAGTTTGAATTTTTTTTTTGTATCAGTCAGTTTGGAGGATTTGTAACCTCATCGTCATCTTTGTGTTCCTGTGTATCCTCATCTCTACAGACAAGAGGGTGAAGAAATTAAAATTGGTGTAAAATGAACAGGTATTTTTGTAATTGACTTGTTGCTCTTGCCATTTTATCCATGAAGCAGAATAAAAATCACTGGATAAAATCATTGACCTTCTGGTTTTAATTACCATGTGTTTTCTGTCCTCCATCACCATGGATACACGCCAGGGGCTTTGCTGAGCAGTGTTCATGAGCCTTTCCTTGACTGAGCCCGTGCATTTCCCTCCACCAGCAGGGTCTGTACCCAGAAGCCTTTGACAGACAGAAACTGTCCACCACCCATTTCTGGGAGCACCAATGGTTAGAAAGGCCAGTCCAGAACCTGCTGTTTTTGCCAAATTCGGGGCAATGTTTGCCAGACTTGAGCTTGTGCGTTAATTCCCACGTTCCTGGGTTTATTGGCTGGTTATTTTGTTTGTTTGTTTTTCACATTTTAATCAGCAGAGGTTACATACTTTAGTTCAATCCCTCTCTTATAATCAACTTGAATATCTTATTATGCCAGAAAGTAAGGAAGTACTAAAAAATGATAGGAAAATGTCAAAAACAACAACAGAAAACCCCAAAGCCTGCCTGCAGGGGCCTCCTCTAGCAGAATATGGGACAATTTGAGTATCAAAATAATGACAACAATGGATTGTAATGCATTGCAAAAATAATCCATAAGCCATACTGATACAAAATGGGGGAGGGGGTTGGGAAGGAAGGGAAATAAGAAATCCTTTTTTTAACATAAAAGCAATAATTTTTTTAAAAAATCAATCTTTATAACCCTTAGAGTGATCATAAATCAGTAAAGAATCATCCATGGAGGTTCTGTTCAGTCTCCGTGAGAAAGGAAAAAAGAATCATCCCTGCAACTCACTGGACAGGCTTTTCCTGTGTATCTATTTCAGTGAACTTGAGAGTTGGCAGGGGTCTGTGAGGGTTTTATAACTACATCCTGCTATCGCCTTTGTCTTTGTAACCCAAGATTTCTTTTCTCACAACATATGTGCATCCAGTAAGGGATTTCAATGGTGCCTAGAGGCCCAAGCACACTAACTTCAGGTTGGCCCCATGGTAAACAGCCCTCCTCCAGTCCAGAAAGAGGAAGGAGGAGAAAGAGAGTGGATTCCTCTAAATGGCCTCTTACCAGCCTCTTGGGAAGTTGCTCAGACTGGGGTGAAACTTAGAAACCAGACCTGCAGTTTTGATCCAAGACCCTGGTGATTCCAGAGGGAAGATTTCTGAGAACTTTGTTAATCCTCAAATTCACAATTGCCCAGAAGCATGTTTTGCCTCTAGACACAACAACAGGTAGTTAAGTTAAACACTCAGACAAAGTGGGTCCAGAATAGCAGGATCACAGTGGAGTGGGAGGCTGTGTGTTAGCCATGCTGTCTCAAGGAGGAAGTTTGCCATGCCTTTTCATAAGGGCAGATTTCTACAAGACTAGAGGCCATTCTCACACAACTGAAACCAAAATGTCTATTGAGGATGACTTACATGTGCCTGGCACTCTGCCTGGTGGTGTATAAGCACCAGCCCACTCTATTCCTGGACACTCTCCAATGTGCATGCTAGTTCACACTATTTTAAGGATGAGAAAAGTCAGGGGACCTACAGAAAATAAGCCACTTGCCTGGGTCCATTCAGACAGAAAATGGATACACAAGCTAGCACATGTGAAAAAATTGAATAGAATGAAATACATACACACACACACAAAGGAGTACAAGTAAAATTTGGGAATCTAAATGAGATCAGTGGTCATATCAATGTAAGATCCTGGTTGTCTTATAGTTTTACAATACATTAGTTTTGGGGAGAACTCAGTAAAGAATACACATAATCTCTGTACTATTTCTTACAGTTGTTGTGTTATGTACATTACTCAATAATCTACAAATATCTCAGTCAAAATTTCAATTGAAAAAGCAAACAAACTAATGCCATGATGTAGGAATGTGTTCAAGAGGCAGAGGCCTGAGGCTAGGAATGACTCAGTTGAGTAAACATTTATCTTGCACACTAGATTGTGGTATCAGTAAGGGTGGGGACTGTGTCTTTTTTCAATGCCACAGCCCTAGAGAACAATGGCTAAATGGGCGGAGTTCCCCACATGCACTCCTTCTCTCCCCAGTTCTCACACTTGACTCCATTCCATGGTACCTGCTCCTCACTCCAAAGATGCATGATGGGCAACTGATGTCTTCCTTTCCCTGCATATTATCCAGCAAGGGCAGCTCTCATACCATGTTTCCAGTCAAATTATAAGTGACAGAATCAGTCGAGGTAGTAGAATTCTAGGATAGTAGAAAGATCACCAGCCCTAGAAAAAGGAGACTTGCTTCTACATTGACCAATTCAATTCCTCCTTTTTTTTTTTTTTCAATTCTTTGTCTTTTTTTTTTTCATTTTTCTTTTATTATTCATATGTGCATACAAGGCTTGGTTCATTTCTCCCCCCTGCCCCCACCCCCTCCCTTACCACCCACTCCACCCCCTCCCTCAATTCCTCCTTGATGCAGACTTCCTTCCTACAAAAGGGAAGAAGCAGTAATATTTGACAAATTTCTCTCAGAGTTGACATGAGTTCTGGCAGGTAAGAGGGTCTGGTACCCTGACAAGAACATAGCATTCTGGAACCCAACAAAATTGAATTCATTTCTCAATTTTACTACTTAGAGCCAGTGTCACTTAACCTCTCCAGATAAGCCACTTAACCTCTCCAGCTTTCAGTGACTACAAATAGCTAAAAGCTGTTGTCCTGCCCTTCCATGTATATGGAAACACTATGAAATCCCACAGCACCAAAGCCTGCCTCTCTCTCTGTCTCTCTCTCTCCCTCCCTCTTTCTCTCTCTCTCTCCCCACCTCTGTCTCTCATGCATGTGTGTGGTACACAGTGGGCACTTGATAAATATGTGTTCAGTGAGTAGATAGAATTGCATTATGGGTGACTACTGACACTGTATCTTTTGCTCCAACCAGCTCTTTGTATCGCTCAAGCTGAGAACATGGAGAATTCAAGAGGACCTCCAGCCAGGACCTCTATATGGCTCATGTTTGAATTCCCAGGAGAACCTGCTCCTAAGGCCACTGGTGAATTCCAAACTCATAGCCATTCATTGTTCCAGTTTATGGCTTTTATCTTGGCTAAGTTTACAAGTTGGAAGTGAAGTTCAAAAGTGCAGAGCAGCCAAGAAAGAAAATAAAGGTTGATTCTACCAGCAATAAACAACTTCAATAAATTACTAGCAAACTGCAATAATATTAGTTAACTCAAGAATCATCTTTGCACCAAAAAATTAAGCATATTGGAATATTCACCTGTTACATTTGTATTCAAAGGTAAACATTTACTAAGATTTTGTAGAAAAGCATATGATGAGAAAACTTTTTCCAAATTTCACTACAAGATAATTTATAAGTCAGCCCAGTCCTTGGTTCATATTCAAGAGTTAAAGAGAAATATTCTTGTCTAATGTTTACAACATTTGTAACAATTATATAAACAAAACCAATCATTATTCATGATATGCATGTTTTATTTATTTCCAAAAGGAAAAAAAACAGTGAAAATAAATCATCAAACAAGAAACACTGTGAGCTATAAAGATGTGAGAAGGTAGTCAGGGAAGCTTCATAAAGAACAAATCCTGTCAAACGAATCTAATTCAGCTATCTAACCAAAACAAGTGCAGAACATTGAGAAAAAGCAATAAATGTGACCTATTTTTACTTTGTCAGGATTTGGGATTGTATCTTGAATAATGTGGACATCAGCCAGCCCACCCAGCTATTACCCAGAAGTACAACATCTGAGAGAAGCATTAAAGGAAGATTTCTACTATGACAAATGATATTGCCACAAAAGTCAATGTGAAGGTTTTCAAAATTTAGTATACTTATTATAAAGTGCAATAAGACAAAAAAATCCAATTTGGTACAGAAAATCTTGGTTGTCCTTTGGATATTAGATGAAGAAGTGTGGCTATTACCAAAGAATCCTTTCCACTCAAAAGTCACATGGTTTTCTCAGTGAGTTAGTACAGATTCCACTGTTGCTGGACCTTATCATTAGAGACCCAGAGAGTAAAAGAAGATGTCTTCCATAAAGCCTCTATCTTTATCAACCAACATCTAGATCTACTGTGGTAGATGACTTGTCCAATCAGTCAAACATAAGTTTGAGTAAGAATTTTGCCCCCAAATGTGATTGGTCATTGATTGCTCTTGAGCCATCCAACTCAGTGCCTATCTATAAAAATAAGTTCACTGCCTATTGTATCTATGATCCAAGGCAAATTACAAAACTTGATTCTAGTTTTCTTACCAGTCCAATGGAGCTAGTGTTGGTACCTGTCTCATAGGACATCATGAATTCTGAATATGTTTATACACATAAAGGCTTACAGCAGTGCCTGGCACACAGTAACTGTATAGTAAATGGGATTCTCATCCAGAATCTTTAGAGCCTAGTGTGTTAGAAAACTCAAAATTATTCTGATTTTAGAAAGGAGTCCAGGATAGCATTTCATAATCAAATGCGTGAATATTTCTATAACAAAATATGCAAATAGTTACGTTAACTAGGATCAAGACAATAAACAGTTCACTGAGTTCTATAACAAAAGAGTTTGTGTCACACTTAGAGAAAACTCTGTTTTGAGAAATACGTAGATTTTGGATTGTGAAGAGAGGTTGTGTTAATAGAGATTGTGGCTTTTCTCACAGCTTACATTCTGTACCATTGCCTTAGCCCATATCTATTCTGCTCCCCAGAATCTTCCAGGTCTCCTGGGTTTCTGAAACATCCTATAGTCTGTGGACATTCATGGCCTAATGCTTGGTACCTTTTCCCTCCTCAACCATAACATGATTGGATGGCCCAATCTAGTCATTCCCGGGATGGCATCCATGAGCTGCCCTGTTTCTCCTGTACTCTGGTCCCCATGCACAGGAGACAGACAATCTGACTGGACAGATAGCTTGGTCAGCTATTTACATGCCCTAGAACCCAGAGGAAATCAGGACATCTGAGTTACTAAATACAGTACTAATACACCCTGTCAGGGGCACTCATGCAAAGAATCCTTAATGACATGACAACACAGATTCTCTTCAACTTCCAGGAATGTATGGCTAACACCCCAACTCTGAGAAGCATCCCTGAAACATCCAATGGATGACTTTTACCACTCCACCAAATCTAGAGTTCTGCTCTGTTTATATGCAGTTACAAATTTCCACTTATATACATTTTTATCTCATTATTACCCTAAACCACCAGATTCATTATATATGTCAGTGATAGGATGCAACGCAAGTTCAAAGTGTGGACCAAAACATGAGCCTCAGTTCTCTTGGCAATGGTCAGTGGAGGGCGAGGAAGGATTTCCAGTCCATGATTAAGGAGCCTGCAGCACTATTGTATTTCATTTGCACAGTAGGGGGCACTAACTTCCCCAGCTAGGTTTGTCCTCTAAGTCTCTGGCACACACACCCTACTTCCCCTCATCGAGAGTGAGTAGACCCCTGCACCTGCACAAAGGCTAGACCTTGGGTACCTCTCCCTGTCAGAAAGTTTAGGCCTATCTCTGACCACGTTTAGCTCAGAAGAATGATGCTCCTGAAGACTCTTGCCAGGAGGAAATTTTCCTCTTTTACCTGCTTCCCACAAGCCAACCTGCCCTCCAGTGACTCAGACAGAAACCCTGCTTATCTCCTCCGGAGCAGATGCCACTTTCTGTCATGAAGAACAACAAATGTCCCTTGTCCCCATTTGGCAGTCTTCCTATCAACCAGGATCCCAAGGCTTCCCACACCTGCAGGTGATGTCATATGAGCCACCAGCCATTCTACAAAAAGGCAATTGCTGGGCTCAGGGCCAAGGAGTGCACATGAGGGTGAGGTGGGGGAGCTGGATTATTTCAGGTGGTGCAAGAGAAAGGCTCTGTGCAAAGGAGCTGGAGGCATTGGTCCTGGGGATTTACATTAGAGACAGCCTTTGACCTTTTCCAACAGCCAAGGTGGCTCTCACATTGCTGTTCTGTGCTAGAGTGGGTCCCCTGAAGGGCAAGTTCGTTCCAGCAAGAAGCATTGCACATGGAGAGCCTTCCCTTGAAATAAAGACCTCCCATAATTCACCTTAACCACATGTGACCAAGACATTTCTACTTTCCATGAAGAGTAGAGGCAAAGCAAGTTCACCCCACAAGGAAGCCCAGCCTGGAACCTAAGGAAATGAGAACAGCAGGCGACCCCAGGTGTGGGAAAGACCAACCTCCCTTTCTCTGCTCTGGGCTCCAGCCACATTAGACCATCTTGCCCCACACTGTCCCAGCCTCCAGCCGCTGCACTGAGGAGACGTTGGGATCCTCTCCCTGTCTGCCTTTAACGCCCGCCAGCTGGAGGTGTTCCCATTACCTGCTTGCCCTGTGCCATGTGCCCCTTGAGCAGGTCTCACTGGAGCTCTCTGTCCGTTCTCAAGTGTGTGTCCTGTTGGTCACCGTGTAAACCCACTGGAGAAAGAGTCCCTTGATGCCAGGGGCTGGTGTGTTGGCCCCCACATGGCATTCCTGGCTCTTGAAATGTGTGTTGAATTGAAAAGAATCTGCATACACACACAAACACACCTTTGTACAGGGTCCTCCCAGAGACACTCTGACTCAAATACGAATTAGTCAAAAAACCCTTGGACATCAACTTTCATTTCTAGTCATTTATCCTGAGGGAGGATGGCACAATTTTGCATGAAATTGAATTTACAAGGATGTTTATTATGGAATTATTACTTTTTCGTGATACTGGAGTTTGAATCCAGTGCCTATGCTCGCTAGGCAAGTGCTCTACCACTTGAACCACACCCCCAACCCTTTTTTGTTTTGTTTATTTTTCAGATAGGGCCTCATGTTTCAGTGTGTGTACCACACTGAAATTGTGGGATTCGGGTGTGGACCACCACACCCAACTTGTTTGTTGAGATGGAGTCTCCCTGTTTCCGGGGGAGGGCTCGAACCACAGTCCTCTCAATCTCCACCCCCCAAGTAGCTGGAATTATAGACATGAACCACTGTGCACAACCCCTATTATGGAATTATTATGTGGGAAATAACTCAACTATTTATCACCTGAGATCTAATTAAATAAACTAATTTTGTGCACAAACTGGAATACCAATCATTGGTGATGGCAGTGCAAGCCTGAATTTTAAAGGAGCACATCATCCAAGAGCTAAGCTCAAACCTAAGGAAAGAACATAGGAAGAGGGTTTAAGACTCACAGTATCCTAGAATGGTATGATGAAAGAGACCACAGAGATCACAGCCCCCTTCTCTGTTAAACACTTTTCAATCATCCCCCCACTAATAAGAACTTCACTGTATGTTGACAAATTCAAAAGAAAGTAGGTTACAGAACAGCATGAATAATAGGATGCAGCTTATGTAAAAATAATGTATATATACATATAAAAATGCCTGAAGGGATTTTTCATCAAAATTCTCTGGGAGCTAGAACTTGAATTTAATTTTGTATTTGCTTTTATTTTATATTTGTTTTTTTCTGTATTGTTTTACCTTTTTTTACACTCAGCAAAGCCTGTAGAAGCTCTTTATATTTTTTTGTGGTTGTGGGGGGAGATAACATCTGAACAAGGAGATTCTCATCAAATACTAGTTAAACAGAAATCAAGTCTTGTTCCTTTTGGCACTGTCAAAATAAACTGTCATGAATAAACGAAGAGTTGAAGGGCCTTGTTGAGCATCAGATTGCACAAAGATGCCCTCACCTCTTCTCTGAGTAAACACTATTGCTATGAGGAACCGCCCCCCCATATCAGTCAAGTCTTTTCTGGTCTCAGGGGCTTTCACAGCTGTTGAACAATCCGGGGCGGGGGGGAGAGTAATAGTGGGAGTTAGATTAATTAAAGTACAATGTTCATTGAGCAATGAACAGACACTTAAACAAAGAAAGAGAGGAATATAAAACAGGTCATGTTAAGGGGAGGGCACTAGTGGGAGGGAAGGATAAAAGAAGAGGGCAAAGGAGGGTGAATATAGTTGATGTAATTTCTATACATGTGTGAATATGGAACATTAAACCTGTGGAAGTCATTTTAAGAAGGGGGAGGAGGAAGAGGGAGAATAATGGAGGAGATGAACTTAACTGGGATACATTGTACACACACACACACACACACACACATATATATATATATATATATATATATATATATATATATATATATATATATATGGAAATGTCACAATGAACCCACCTGTACAACTATTATAGATTAATAAAAAGGTTTTAAAAAGGCTTTCACTCTCAATGTCTCCTTTGATCTTCAAACTAGATCCCTAACTAGTTTCCTCAAACTGAAGCCCCTCAATGTTTCTCTGGTCATAACTGGGTAGCACTTTGAGTTGTTACCATTGTTTGTTGGATGGATAAATGGGTAGGTGGGTGGATGGATGGATGGATGGATGAATAATGAAATGATCTGTAATTCCTCTTTTAGAGACAAGCAAACTAAGAATCAGATGGGAGGCACATGCCTAAGGCGATCCACTCCACAAGTGATCAAATCAGCGAGTTTGACTACCATGTGAGTCCTAATCAGCATTCTCTTATCTAGAATGCCCTAAAAACCTCTTTTCTTCAGGAGGATATACCTCAACAGCACTAAAAAACAGGCATGACAGTCAAAATACTGATGGCATGGTACTGACCTACAAAAATGCTACCAGCCTGGGCACCAGTGCAAGATCTTATGGGTCACCCACTATGCCAGGCATTGATCCATCAACTACTGGATACAAGTGGGTCCTGGGTGGCAGAAGGGCACTTGGTGGGCTCCAGACAGAACTCTTCACTTACTGGCAGGGAAAATTTCATTATGTTAACAACTAATACAACCCCACAGTGCATGCCCTCTGCTAAAAACCCTCTACAACATGACCTAGGTTGTTCCCATGTAAGAAGCTGTGATCTCTTCATTCCTCTCAGAGCACCTTTGTGATACCACTTAAAACCTGCATCCTGATTAATCCAATCTGCATGAATAAGTGGACTCAAATGCTATTATCCTTTTCTAAAAATTACCTTGAGCCTGCCTATGGCAGGGGATTGGGGTAGACAGATGGAGGGACATGAGGAGAGAAAGCAATAGATTCTCAAGAAATATATGAAGTGCAGCACAAAGACCAGTCCTCAGAAAACAAAAACAAACCTTCAGCATTCTCTGGATCCAGGAAGTCAGAGGCAGAGCAGATAAGCAATTGCTGAATCAGTAGAAATTTCTAAGAAGACAAGAACATCTAGGAATTCAGGGGAAGGAGGGTTTATTACCATAGTAGGGAATCTGCCTAAAGAAGGTTGCCTTTGGCCTGGGTCTTCTTCAGAAACAGGCAGCATTTATATTTGGGAGAGCAGAGGAAAGCCTACCCTCAGAAATCAATACAAGCCAACCTTGACACAAACATAATCACCTAAGACATTTATCAACAAAATATGCCTGCTGGACACTGTTATGTTCTTTACTCCTCCCCACCTACTTCTCCCTGGAACATTCTCCTTCACCACCACCTCCACCTCCACATTTAAAGAAAGTTATTTCCTACTCATTCTTCACTTCTGGATTACAAGTACTTTCTCTAAGAAGACTTCCTTGCTTCCCCAAACCAGATTAAGCATCTCTCTCCTTGCCTAGGCCGGAACAATTTCCTTAGCGTTCCTCCACCATAATCCTCATAACAGTCAAGCTGTAATCAGCTACTTCATTATTGATTGATGTCACTAATCTGTAAATGTTCTGAGTCAGAGATCTGGTCTAGTCCATGTTTGTGGACCCAGTGCCTAATAAAGCACCATGTTCATAACAGATAGTCAATAAACATTTAATAAGCACTTGATTATATTTTTAAACGATTCAGCAGCTCAATTGTATACCAGAACTCTGATCCTATCCCTGATTTAAGCTCATAATATAACCGTGCAATTCTCCCAAATCATTTTACAGATGAAAAGATACACATGTCTAGACTCTTTTCATCCAGCCCCAAACCAAATAAAAAGCCAAGACCTTCTCTGAACCCAAGACCAACTCCCCCAAGACCACCAGAGCCAGGAGAGCAAAGTTCCTAGCCCCAGCAGAGGTCTCCAAGCACATCTGTACCTGAGGCCAATGGACCTTATTCCTGGGAAAGGGCTGGAGTGATCTCCTCTTGGTGATAAATAGAGAGAAGATACTGATGCAGGAGATGATGGCCAGATGGAGAACAGAAACCAGGGTTATGTTGACTTCATGGTTTAGTGCAATTAAGTAAGGAAAAGACCTGGCTTCAGAACAAAAGAATTTAATAGCTTCTATGGTCCAGTTCAAGGAATTTTTAACCATTAAAATTTTAAAGTAACTATCTTCAGTGATGATATGAGTGATTATTAAAATTCTCATCACTTTTACATTTCCTAAATTTTCTACAGAGAATATTATTTATATTTTCATCAGAAAGATGTTGCTCTATGTACATGATCAGGCTCAATTGCTCCTCCTGACTTATGACCTTCTCCTACTAAGCCTAAGCCTTGAACACTTTTGAAGCAAGCCCCTCACTCCAGCTCCTGCCCCCACCCCTGGCTCTGGCCACAACCAGAAGCTTCCTTTAGGAGAAAGAAGTCCATTACTTGGCTTTAGATGGCTTCTCCATTCTTTCTCTTCTTAGCAGCTCCTCTGGGCTAGAAACCAGCAAAATCCTGGTGCCTGGCTTTATCCAGGTCCTGGGCACAGGTTTCTGAGTTTCCGAGTGATCTGGTGGGTGAGACTACTTGTGGGTGTGGCTGAATCAACAGTTATTGGTGTGCATAGCTGTTTGCAAGCATCGTATTACCCAGTGCCATCACAGGTACAAAAGCAAACTGTCCCCTGAAGAGTGGGTTAATCTGTCAGGTTTCCCCACCAGTCCTGTTTTCCTGTGTGTTCCTTTCTTCCCTTCAATGATAGAGTCTCAATTGCAATTCTTCTAAGAATAATGTGATAAAACCATTTCATTTCAAAGAAAACACACCCAAAAGATCATCCAATTCTCCTACAACAGAGCTGTCTCAGGACTTCTCACAATGATGAAAATGTTCTGTTACCCCCAGTATCCAACATGGTAGCTACTAACTCATGTTGAGCATTTGAAATGTGTCTAGTACAACTGAATGAATTTTTATAATTTAATGTTAATTTAAATAGCTACATGTGACTAATGACTACTACTTTAGACACTAAAATTGGGACTCTCAAAATGTTAGTCCTGGAAAAGACCTAATAAATCATTGGGACCTGTAATCCTCAACCTTTGCTGTTGTGAGACTCATTCTTTTTGGGGGGTTGAACTCGGGATCTCGCTTGAACTATGCCCCAGCTCTTTTTGCTTCAATTATTGTTCAGGCAGGGTTTCACACTTTTGCAGGGGTCTGGTCTTAGACTGTGATCTTCTTACCTCCACCTCCCATGTAGCTGGGAAGGCAGGCGTGCAGCCCCATGCCTGACTATAAGATCCATTCTCAATACAAAAGATGAATTCAGATTTTTGTATTTGAACAGAACATTTAGTGTATATTGATTAAGAACATTACAATGTCCAAAATTAGCAATATTTCAATTAACAAAACCATGAAGATCAAAACAAAAAATTCAGTAACACTTTTAAGTAGGAAAGTCATAATGATAAAAGTTTAAAAATCCTAAACTTTTAATTATACCTTATTAATTTAATTATCACAGCACTCTCAAAAGTATATATATATATATATGTTTATAAACATATATATGATATATGTTATTCAGTAAATGATTTTGTTCAGCCTTCAGACTTGTCTGACCCATGGGTCCTGTTCAATAATTCCACAGTCCCCAACCACTGTTCCCAGGGTGCAGAACTCAGTGTGGAAGCCAATGGCTTCGTCCAACAAGAGAGGAGCTCCCCAAATCACCAGCAAATAAGCAATGAGATCAGCCTGGCAGCCAGACTCATCAGTGTTCTTTTCACTGTACCACAAATCCCAAAGAAAAGAAGGAGATGAAAACCCAGGAGGGAAATGCATGTGACATCACTTAAAATGCCTGTCTTTTCTTTCCTTCTCTTAAAAACAGTAGGAAACAAAAGGTGGATAATTTAATAAATATGAAAATGTTTTATGAGTAATTACATAAATATGCCTATGAACAGAGGTATATGAGAAAAAAATGAACTAGCCTCACTGGTAGTTCAGTGAAATTCAGTAAGCTTTGAGATTTTTCTAAAATGTGCATAATTTCCCCAGTCTTTGTGGGTTTTATTAGCTTCTGTGGGTATCCTTCCAATAATACAAAACATTATCATTGTAGTAATAAAACAAAATCAATTCCAAAGTAAGCCAGGTTGAAGGGCTGTTTTCAGTGACAGTCAGCAAGTCACGGAAGAAAGAGAGCCCAAGGTGTCGCTTGTTACAACAGCCACCCAGTCCACAGAGTAGACGAGAAGGGTCTCAAACCTTGTGGTCTGACTCCTCTTCTCTTCCTATTTTGCATATCCCACACTATCTATTTTGTACACCACATTGTTCTTTTAGATCACTATGGTTGGCAGGAAATTTTACTGGAGTCAGGGCTAAGATTAGTGGAGTCAGGCGTTCCATTTTAAAGTCTTCAAACTTTGGATTCTGATGGTATTCTTGATCACAGTGACTACAACACTAGACTCTGGATTTAAACCTGCAGGGCTTGAATCCAGACTCTCATATTAACTATAGAAATGTAAGCGATTTACTGTGCCTCTCTTGGTCTCAGTTTCCTCATCTGTAAAATGGAGAAAAAAATCACTACATAGCCATGTGAAGAAATTAAACATGATTCTCATATACCTCAGTGTCTGGCCAAAAAAGTCACTGCTCTGAGACATCAAAAGTTATAATTAATCACACTTGCACACACGCGTGTGTGTCCCATGTTAGACTATGAACTTCCTGAGGCAAAGACTTTGCCGTCACTTTCTGTTCACCCTGAGCCACCGCAGGTGCAAACTGTATAGGTGCTGTGCAGATGCATTGGTGGCTACAGGTGTCAGCTGTGGCATCAAACATACCAGGGGATGAAGGCTAGGATCTGGCTGCAGTACTTACTTGGCTTATTCTTAAACATTGACGATGTACCTGGGTCTCAGATTCCTTATCTGTTGAATAGAATTAATACATCAACTTGTAATTTATTTGTGTAAATTAAAGGATCTTGGCACACAATGAGCATTCCATAAATACTGCCTGCTGTGAACACCTTCGTGTGTCATCACAGCACTCACCTTGGTGATCCCATGGAATATTTATGTTAGAAGTTGCTAATAAACAGCAATCTATGGGATGATGTTCGGTGAACTCCTTTATTTGCTCACTGCATTCCACTCCACTGCCAATAGAAGCCAAAGGCATGCCCACCATAAACCCAGGGTGTGCAGCGATAGCAGAGTTCCCAGTGTACATGCCAGCTGTTCCCTCCAGAAAAGTAAATTTGCCCTGCAATTCTCTGAAATAAAATCAACAGCCTCTTTGCAGAACAGCATGGAAAATCAAGACATGCAGCTTAGTGTAGATGACAGTGACTTCTCTGAAAGAGAAGTAGCCCTTGAGTTTGAGTAATACATGGCCTTGGCCAACCCATTGCACTGTCTGGGTCTCTGAGTTTCCTTTCTCCTAAAAAGAAGGCCCTAGATTAGGCAATCTCCAAGAATCACTGCAGCTCTTCCATTTCAGCACTTGAGGATGAACTGACTAAGCCAACAAGAAGATTGGCACAGAATACAATGCCAGAGAGACTTGAGTTCAAATCTCTAACTTTGGACTTTTTTATTATCATATTCCTGTTGTACTGGGGGTACATTGTGTTACAAAAGTGCTTACATATATATCATAGTTGAATTCACCCCCTCAATAATTCTCCTTTATCCCCTCTCCCCCCATTTCTGTAATGGTTTCAACAGGTCTCATTTTTCCAGTTTCATACATAAGTACATATTTTCACTACATTCATCCTTCTATACCCTTTCCTTATATCCTCCCTGACCTGTACCAACCCCCAGACAGGAACTGCATTATTTTTTAAGAAAAGGCATTTTTGTTTGTTTAAGATAACTATACAAGGAGTTTCATTGTGATATTTCCGTATATATATATATATATATAGAGAGAGAGAGAGAGAGAGAGAGAGAGAGAGAGAGAAGAGAGAGAGAGAGAGAGAGAGAGAGAGAGAGATATTATATCCCAAATTGGTTCATCTCCTCTGTTTTTCTCCTTTCTACTTTAATCTCCTTATGGTGATTTCCACAGATTTAAAAGTTCTATATTCATTCTTGTATGGAAAATACATCAACCATATTCACCTTCTTAACTTCCTTCTTTCACCCTCCCTCTCCCGTTAGTGACCTCCCCTGAGCAAGACCTGTTTTCCATAATATTGCTGTATTTGTATTTTGTCTATCTCCCACATATGAGAGAAAACATGCTGCCTTTGTCTTTCGAAGCCTGGCTTACTTCACTTAACATGATGTCCCCCAATGGCATCCGTTTATCTTCAGACCACGTGGGGTCATTCTTCCTTATGGCTGAATAAAACTCTATTGTGTACATACACCACATTTTTTTAATTCACTCATCAGTTGTCAGGCCTCTGACTTGTTTCCATTAGCTGTTACACTTTAATGGAGCTTTCTATTTCTTAGTCTTAGTTTTCTCTTGGGTAAAAAGAGAATTTAACATGGCTATTGAAGAATTTGAGATGACGAATGTGAAGCACAACATTGCCTGGGCCAGTGCAGTCACTCAGTACGTGGTGATTGCTGCTGTTATTATCATCATCCCATCATCACCAATAGCATCGCCACCATCATTATCACCATCATAATCACCACCATCGTCCCATCATCACCAATAGCATCGCCACCATCATTATCACCATCATAATCACCATCATAACCACCATCACCACCATCATTATCACCATCATAATCACCACCATCATCCAATCATCACCAATAGCATCACCACCATCATTATCACCATCATAATCACCACCACCACCATCCCTTCATCACCATTGGTATCACTATCACCACCAACATCATCATCATATTTCTTTTAAAAAGTTAAGTCTCAGAGACATCTTGACTACTGCCACTGACAGGATACCTTCTTCTTTAGCACCCCACTCAAACTCCCCACAGAAGCGATATCTCAGCTCAGCTGGAATAGTTTGGAATAGTATTTTTGACATGAGTGTACATCCTAGCCCACTGATCTGAAGAAACGCGTTGCTGATGCTGGATCACATGCAATTTGAAGTGTGAAATATGGTTGCCTTGGGTGGAGCCCTCGGGTAAGGCAGCAAATGGGTCCATTTTTTTTACAAATTGTTACAAGCCACAGCAGGTGTCATGATTGTCACTGCTAACAACAGCCTGGTAAATTTTTTCTCTCCATATGCTGCTGTTTATTTCATATAAACCTAAGACTATTTTTATTTGTCATTTTTGATAATATTTTCTCATGCTTCCATATGATCGGACTATAACTTCAATCACAGTCACTTCCATAGGTACAACACTTGATATCGGCAATTGCCCATTCATGACCTCTGTGTCTTTCTATTGCTGCAACATCACCACGTTGACAAGAATAGCTATCATTGTCGCCTTTTGATAGAAAAGAATCTGAAGTTTAAAAAGCATGACTGGCCCTTGGCCACAAAACTAAGTAGTGATGTGTTTGGGCCTTTGACCTCAGCTTCCTAAACAAACCTCTGAAGAAACAGGAAGCAACTAAACTCCATTTCCCTCTCCCTTCACTTTAAATCAATCATGAAGCTTTTTGTCTGTTAATACTCCTCACCAGTTTCTTTGAGTTTGGGCTCCTCACTCTGGATCACAGCATCATCTCTTGGCCTTCACCTAACCACCTTTGTCTTTCCTTTCTCCATAAGCAGCTAGAGAATTGTTCTAAATTAGCTCTCCACAAGCCATCTCCATGGTCACAGGTCCTCATGGTCCACAAAATAAAGTGCAGACTGCTTCAGAGTGTACTCAGTGTCTTGGACCATCCAACTCCATCCACTTCTATGTCTTATCGTCCCTACTCCCAACCCCTCCTGTCAAAATCCACTCCAGCAAGTAGACTCCCTACACACAGCTTGCCTCTTTCTCCTTCTGCATCCTTATGTGAAACACTTCCTGTAGACTAGATTTAACCTGCAGAGGATTTTGGAGCACAGTGTATCATGGTAGGTGTTTTATTTAATCCATTGGAAAAGTTTAAGAAGATCTCTAGCTTCTCCTAGAAATTTGGTACATCAAGATAATGGTTAAGTGGTCCCCTTAAAATAATGGCAAACCGAATTCAGCAACACATCAGAAAGATTATTCACCACGACCAAGTAGGCTTCATCCCAGGGATGCAGGGGTGGTTCAACATACGAAAATCAATAAACGTAATAAACCACATTAACAGAAGCAAAGACAAAAACCACTTGATCATCTCAATAGATGCAGAAAAAGCCTTTGATAAGATTCAACATCATTTCATGATAAAAGCTCTAAGAAAACTAGGAATAGAAGGAAAGTTCCTCAACATTATAAAAGCTATATATGACAAACCTACAGCCAGCATTATACTTAATGGAGAAAAATTAAAACCATTCCCTCTAAAATCAGGAACCAGACAAGGATGCCCACTATCTCCACTCCTATTCAACATAGTACTGGAATTCCTAGCCAGAGCAATTAGGCAAGAAGAAGGAATAAAAGGAATACAAATAGGTAAAGAAACTGTCAAAATATCCCTATTTGCAGACGACATGATCCTATACCTTAAAGACCCAAAAACCTCTACTCAGAAGCTTCTAGACATCATCAATAGCTATAGCAAGGTAGCAGGATATAAAATCAACATAGAAAAATCATTAGCATTTCTATACACTAACAATGAGCAAACGGAAAAAGAATGTATGAAAACAATTCCATTTGCAATAGCCTCAAAAAAAATCAAATACCTAGGTGTAAACCTAACAAAAGATGTGAAAGACCTCTACAAGGAAAACTATACACTTCTGAAGAAAGAGATTGAGGAAGACTATAGAAAGTGGAGAGATCTCCCATGCTCATGGATTGGTAGAATCAACATAGTAAAAATGTCGATACTCCCCAAAGTAATCTACATGTTTAATGCAATTCCCATCAAAATTCCAATGACATTCATTAAAGAGATTGAAAAATCTACTGTGAAATTTATATGGAAACACAAGAGGCCACGAATAGCCAAGGCAATACTCAGTCAAAAGAACAATGCTGGAGGTATCACAATACCTGACTTCAAACTATATAACAAAGCAGTAACAATAAAAACAGCATGGTACTGACACAAAAACAAACATGAAGACCAGTGGAACAGAATAGAGGATCCAGATATGAAGCCACACAACTATAAGCAACTTATCTTTGACAAAGGAGCTAAAAATATACGATGGAGAAATAGCAGCCTCTTCAACAAACACTGCTGGGAAAACTGGTTAGCAGTCTGCAAAAAACTGAAACTAGATCCATGTATATCACCCTATACCAAGATTAACTCAAAATGGATCAAGGATCTTAATATCAGACCCCAAACTCGTAAGTTGATACAAGAAAGAGTAGGAAATACTCTGGAGTTAGTAGGTATAGGTAAGAACTTTCTCAATGAAACCCCAGCAGCACAGCAACTAAGAGATAGCATAGATAAATGGGACCTCATAAAACTAAAAAGCTTCTGTTCATCAAAAGAAATGGTCTCTAAACTGAAGAGAACACCCACAGAGTGGGAGAAAATATTTGCCAATTATACATCAGACAAAGGACTGATAACCAGAATATACAGGGAACTTAAAAAACTAAATTCTCCCAAAACTAATGAACCAATAAAGAAATGGGCATGTGAACTAAACAGAACTTTCTCAAAAGAAGAAATTCAAATGGTCAGAAAACACATGAAAAAATGCTCACCATCTCTAGCAATAAAGGAAATGCAAATTAAAACCACACTAAGATTCCCCCTCACCCCTGTTAGAATAGCCATCATCAGCAACACCACCAACAACAGGTGTTGGCGAGGATGCGGGGAAAAAGGAACCCTCTTACACTGTTGGTGGGAATGTAGACTAGTACAACCACTCTGGAAAAAAATTTGGAGGCTACTTAAAAAGCTAGACATCGATCTACCATTTGATCCAGCAATACCACTCTTGGGAATATACCCAAAAGATTGTTACTCCAGAGGCACCTGCACATCCATGTTTATTGCGGCACTATTCACAATAGCCAAGTTATGGAAACAGCCAAGATGCCCCAGCACTGACGAATGGATTAAGAAAATGTGGTATCTATACACAATGGAATTTTATGCAACCATGAAGAAGAACGAAATGTTATCATTCGCTGGTAAATGGATGGAATTGGAGAACATCATTCTGAGTGAGGTTAGCCTGGCTCAAAAAAACCAAAAATCGTATGTTCTCCCTCATATGTGGACATTAGATCAAGGGCAAACACAACAATGGGATTGGACTATGAGCACATGATAAAAGCGAGAGCACACAAGGGAGGGGTGAGGATAGGTAAGACACCTAAAAAACTAGCTAGCATTTGTTGCCCTTAACGCAGAGAAACTAAAGCAGATACCTTAAAAGCAACTGAGGCCAATAGGAAAAGGGGAACAGGTACTAGAGAAAAGGTTAGATCAAAAAGAATTAACCTAGAAGGTAACACCCACGCACAGGAAATCAATGTGAGTCAATGCCCTGTATAGCTATCCTTATCTCAACCAGCAAAACCCCTTGTTTCTTCCTATTATTGCTTATACTCTCTCTACAACAAAATTAGAGATAAGGGCAAAATAGTTTCTGCTGGGTATTGAGGGGGGGGAGCGGGAGGGGGCGGGGTGGGTGGTAAGGGAGGGGGCGGGGGCAGGGGGGAGAAATGAACCAAGCTTTGTATGCACATATGAATAATAAAAGAAAAATGAAAAAAAAAAAAAGAAACTCAAACTAGTTCACTTATAACATCAAAATGAAAAGAACACATGCCCATTCCTTACTATAGGAAGTCAGGCTCATTTGACCTCCTCATCTTTCTTCCCAGCTTCCCAGCCCTGACCACCCACCCACCCTCATGAAGATTTAGTAGAAAGAAGATAACATAGTGAAAAAGCAATTTTTCTCTACAGGAGGTATGGTTTTTTATTTTCTTCTTTCTCCCATTAACATTTTTAATTTTAACATGCTTATGAAAAACATCAATATCCCTAATGAGGGAAAATGTTTAAATTTCTTAAACTTGAACTCCAGCAACACAGATGAGTAAATAAGCAAAAGATAGTTCTCTGAAATGACTCCCAAGGTGAGAAGTCCCCATTTGTATGATTTGTCACTGCAACATAGACATGATTACTTGAAGAGATCATTCCCCAGGGGCAGGTTTTGTAGTTAAGCCACAGATGATATGCAATGAAGCCCAGATTCCATGCATCTCAGCTCCTGTGGCATCAGGTGAGAGAGGGCGGATTCCAAACCCTGACTAGGTCCTGTTGTGTGTGTTAGGCAAAGCTCCCAGAATTGTACCATAATTAATTGGTCATCGGATGTCAGGCAGGCAATCCAGGGTCTTTATTTCAATATCAGGAGCAAAACCATCATCCTGTTTTTAAACACAATGCTATGTGCTCAATTCCCTTCCCTCTTCCCTGACACCCAGGAAAGCCACTCTTTAACTTCTCTGTGGTTGAATTGCAGCTTTGCAATTGGGTGATGGCAAGGAGGATGTGGACTGAAATGATGAAAACACTTTCAGGCTGTCTGGGCATAACTTCCTGGGTCAGCTTTCTTGATTTATCTCTCCCTGGGAATTGGAACAACAAAATTATCTTCTCTGTAGAACTTGGAAGTCAACTTCCATCACTGGTTGTCTAACTAAAGCCCTTCCAAGACATTAACCTTGACTGAATCAAGTAGACTTGAAAAATGGCTGCTGTGGGCAGAGGACATCAAACAGGGTACTGAAATCATGAAAATCTTGTGGAAGGTCAGTTAAGTTGAAAAGAGAAGGAAGTTGAATATGATGGAAATTAGGATAAGGCTTAGTTGGTTGGTAGTCAGTTGGTTAGGCATTGGTTGGTAGGTTTGTTGGCTGGCTAGTTGATTGGTTGGTAAGTAGGTGGGTTGGTGGATTCGTTGGTTACTTAGCTGGTTGGTTGATTTGTTGGTTGGTTGGTTGTTGGCTGATCAGTTGGTTGGTTTGTTAGTAGATGGGTAGGTTGGTTGGTTGGTTGGGTGGTTGGTTGGTTTGTTAGTAGATGGGTAGGTTGGTTGGTTGGTTGGTTGATTGACTGGTTGGTTTGTTGGTAAGTAGGTGGGTGGGTTGTTTGTTGGCTTGTTGGTTGGTTGGTTGATTAGTAGGTGGGTGGGATGGTTGGTTGGTTGGTTGGTTGGAAGGCAGGTTGTTTCATTGGTTAGTTTGAAGAAGGAGAGCATCTGAGAAGAGTGAAGCCAAATTAAAATCTGGGAGTTAGTAGAGGAAAAGGGATGGCTACTCCATTACAAAGAAAATTACTTTTGTGGGTGCTTTCTTCCAGGATCTTAGAAATATGATTTTCAAGTACCTTTAATGCTATGGATCTAAACCTATGTTGTGATTCTCTTAAATTACCTTCATCTCTTCAGTAGGGTCAGATATACCCCTGACATCTGGCAATGTGGTGAGTAGAAGGACAGCACAATCAAGAGAAGTGCAGTCCACCCCATAGTAACCTTTAACCCTTTCACTGGTGCCCATGGAGTGGAGACAGCATCCCTTTGAGGGAAATGTCCAAGATCCAGTGTCAACCACAACATAGGCTCCCTAACAGATCTGGGAGTGGTGAGGGAGAGCACATGACCCTGAGGACCAGAGAGGGAGAGATGTTAGAGTAGACCTCCTTTCCTCAACATGTTCTTTCTGTGTGTGTGTGTGTGTGTGTGTGTGTACTTGTGTTTCCCATAGTAGGGGACACATGTCTAGCAGATATTAGTGTTCCTGAGATTATTTTAGGTGACATTAAATACTTTTGAATCATAAGACAATTATTATCTATTCTGTTTCTTCCTTGATCCTTATGATTACAACAGAGGGAATTTCTTTTGGCCTTGATGGTACTAGGGTTTGAACTCAGGACTTTGCACTTGCCAGGCAGATGGTCTACCACTTGGGCCACACCTCCAGCCCCAATCTCACTTTTTAACAGAGAAAGCTCCTCAGGCCTACAGTATAATACGGGTCACAGAATATACCTAGAATTCAATAACATTGTTTTGTTCTCAATATTATTTTTAATTATCTTCTGTTTACAAGTAATATTGGTTTTCTGGCTTTAGTAAAGGTTTTCTTTCAGTGTTTGTTTCCTTTCAAAATAAAAAAAGTTAAAATTCAGAGTTTGGGTACAACATTATTGCTTGATAAAAGGAATACATTTTGGTATTCTATGGCACAACAGGGTAACTATAGTTAACAATGATGCATTATAATTTTAAAATAGAAGAGGGGAATTTGAATGTACTCACCATAAAGAAATGAAAAGGTTTAAGGAGATGGGTGAGGTAACTACCCTGAGTTCATTACTACCCAATGTACACATGAATCAAAACATCACACTGCATCTCATATATATGTTCAAAAGTGATGTGTCAATCAAAATTTTTGGTTTATAGAAAAAGAAAAAGAATAAAAATGATGTATTTGGGCAAGAACCCCAAAAGTATTTTACTTAGCATATACCTATTCTTGTTCCATGCCAGGCACTGTTTGAAATGCTTCACAAATCTGAGCTCATTTGTCCTCAGGATAAGCCTCACAGGTGAAGAAACTTACTCCAAGTAGTGCAGGGCAGGGCCTGGCATGAAGCATTCAGGATTCTCTGGTCCTGAGACACGACTCCTGCCCCTGTGTGTCACAGTAGCACAGTTCAAGTGACAGAATTCAGGAAACACTAAAGTGGAGTATGGTGGTGCTCTGAGAGCTGGTGGGTAGGCCACGGGCTTGGGCTACAAAGATGAAATGTCCATTTCAGCCAACAGCTTGGTATTGAACTTATTTCTCTCCAAAAACTACTCCAGGCTTTCCTTATGACTTTGACTCTATGAATGTTCCCTTAACCTTGGTCATGGAAGAGTTAAAAAGTATATTTAGGAGCAAAATACCTCAAATGGGTCCCCTGAAGTTCCCCTGCCCTAATTCTCAGCAGTCCTCCAGCCCAGCAAGCTTCTTCTTGTCTTTCATCTTCCTGTGTCCATTTGGTGAGGCTCCCAGGAAATGGGACATACAATGTCACTGTATCAACACCTCCTTCTCCCGGCTGTTTTTAATTCCTTCCAAGATTTGCTCTCTCTGAGAGAGTGTCACAGGATAACTCAGCAATTTTAAGCCCAGGTTTTGTTTTAAAGGAGGCCATCCATTTGATTCTTCACAATTTAAAGATTCCTGTAGAGTTATTTTGCCCTCTTTTCCTTTTCCTGCACTTAAAATGACAAATCTGCTCAAGAAAAGAAGCAAAATAATTCATCCAACTCCCCCATGGCTGGCAATTCTTTTTTCATAATGGTAAAAGCTATTTTAGGCAAGGGAAAATCTATCTTATTGAAGACACTGATTTTATTTTCTTTGCAGGGGTGGATAGAGAAATAAAAAAAAAGAAAGCTTATTTCATTCATTGGTGGGAGGGGTATGGCACAAATTGTTATGGGGTTTCTTGTCATTTGGGGCAATCACACAAAAATGCTAATGTACATCCTGGGAGGTGGATATTCAGTTGAAAAGAGGCTGCTAACAACAGCACTCAAAGAATAGGTCCAGAAACCAGCCATCACAGCCACGGAGTGACCATGACCCCCATCTCTCCTACCATGGGAGAGCACTGTGCCTTTTCCCACTTCATTTCATTTGATGCCAATGCTGCCAACTGCTGGCTGCTGAAGCCCCTAAGAGTCCTTCTGAATCACACCTGAGCCCAAAGAACCCAGGAGTGTGAGCCCAGGACCCTTGCCATGTTGTACAGAGAATCAGCATCACCAGAGAAACTCATACTGTATTTTGGGAGCATAGAGAAAATAGGATGTGGGAAAATATGCTTAACAGATGAGGGTTGGATGAAAGCATGGCAGAGAACAAAAAGAAAGCTAGTAGTTCCAGACAAGCCTAATGCATCAGCTACAATCAAAAACTAAAGGAAGCCTAATGCATCAGCTGTAGGCTCTAAGGTGGATGTTTACCATTGCTTTCACATAAATTGTACCATTAACACCAGGAAGCATTGATATGTGCACAGTGTTATGATGGGCACCAGAGATCTGAGGAAGAGGAAGAAGTCCAGACCATGTTTAGGAAAGTCCTAGCCAGTCTGGAGGTAAAGGAGAGGGAGGGAACTGGACAGAGACCAATGCTCAGTTACAATGCTCTGAGTTAGGTTCTGGGAAGTAGAGCAGAGGGAATGTCCAATCTAGCCTAGGCGCAGGGACACAGGATCAGGTAAGGCTTCCTCTGGGAAGTGATGTATAATCTGGGTCTCGATGGATATGCACAACTTTCATCCATGCAAATGTTGACAGAGACTATTCTAGGTTTTAAAGCTACACCAGTGAACAAAACCATGTCCCTGCTCTCATGCAATATATTCTAGTTGAAAGAGAGATAGCAAGAATATACTCATATGTCATGTCAAGTGTTGATAAGAGCTATAGGAAAGAATCAGGGTGAAGGGAACAGTTGCAGATTTAAGGTGTAGAAGGCATTGCTAGTTTCTGAAAAACTGATGTTTGAATAGATCTAAAGGAAGGAAAAGTGATACATATAGACACCTACAAAATAGGGGTGAAACAATTTCAGGAAGAGGAACCAGCAAGTGCTAAGGTCATGACATTAGAGCTGGCTTGGTATGTTTGAGAAAGCGTCAAGAGGAAAGTATGTCTGGAACAGGGAAAGAAGAAAGAGCAGCATGACATGAACTCAGAGAGTAGATGCTGGCCAGAGGGTGGGGATTTAGCAGAAACTGAGCAGATTTGGGGATTTACTCTAGGTGAAACCAAGCAGCTGAAAGGCTTTGAGAAGCAGTGTGATTCGATCTGTATTTCTCAAAGATCACTCCGGGTTCATGGTGCAGAACTAGCTACAGAGCAAAGGGTGTGAGTCAGTGAATCAACTCAAGAAACAATAGTGGCTTGGGCCAGGGTGGCAGGACAGATGCTGACCGTGATTAGCGTTGGATGTGTTCTGAAGGTAGAGACTACAGGATTGGCTCACAGAGAGGATATGGTACACCAGAAAGAGAGGGGTCCAGGAGGACTCCTCAGCTTTTGGCCTGAGAAATTTGAAAAATGGACACATCATTTATGAATACAGGGAAGACATTTTTAAGAGGAGATTTGGGTGGCAGAAGTGGGAAGTCAGAGTCTGTTGTAAAGATATTAATGTTTCAGATGGCCATTAGATATCCACAATGAGTTTTTTGTTTAGTTGGTTGGTTTTGGATTTTTGAGACAGGGCCTCACTATATAGATCAGGCTGGCCTCAAACTTGCTATGTAGCCCAGACTGGTCTTGAGCTCACGATTCTCCTGCCTCCAACTCTGAGTGCTGGGATTAGAAGAGTGAACTACTGTGCCCTAGCTTATAATGAGTTTTGTGTAGGCAGTTGTATATCCACATGTGGGACTTAAGGAGAGACCCAGGCTACAGATATAAGATTAGAAGATGAAATGTAAATTAATAAAAACAGAGAAGTTCCTTTAAAAGATAAATATTGAGGTTGGGTGTGGTGGTTCATGCCTGTAATCCTAGTTACTTGGGAGGTAGAGATAGGCATGATCATGGTTCAAGGCCAGGCCAGGCAAAAAGTTAGCAAGACATCTTCTCAACCAATAGGAGGACTGTGGTGCAGGCTGGCCTAGAAAAAAAGCAAGATCCTATCAGCAAGTAACTACAGCAAAAAGAACTGGGTATGTGGTTCAAGAGATAGAGCACCTGCCTAGCAAGCAAAAATGCAAGGCCCTGAGTTCAAACCCCAATACTGCCGAAATAAAAAAGGATTTAGAAGAAGTAGACAGAAGGAAGAGAAAAGGAGGAAAGGGGGGAGGAAGATTAGGAGATAAAGAAGGGGAGGAGAAACAAGGCTTAAGTCCTGGGTATTCTAATATTTTAGGCTGAAAAGGACGCTGAGAAAAAGTAGCATGGCGGCAGAAGGAGAACTGAGCAGAGCTGGCCCAGAAAACAGGTGAAGAGGGAAATAAGAATTGGGAGGATTCAGCAGTGTGGGTGTCACTGGTGCCCTTCTCTTTCAGAAGAATGAAGAGAGAGAGAAGAGCAGAGAAGAAAGAGAGAGAAAGAGAAAGAAAAGAGAGTTGGAACACAGGAAGTGATGACAATTTTAAAGTCCTTTGAGATTTGCTTTCATGGGAAACAGAAAGGGGATGATGGACGGAGAACATACAGTGTCAAAGAAGGTCGTGGAGGTAGCAAGACCATTGCACGTTTGTATATTTGTGGGAGTAATTCAGTAGAGAGGGGACATTTAATGATGAAAGATAGGGAAGGTGAAGCAGCTAGAGGTGGCCTTGAGTTGGTGAGGAGCACAGTGGAGGGCACTGACTTAATAAGAACATGAGCCAGTCCCTTGCTTAACTCATAGACCATGGAGAGAAAGAAGAGAGCTTGATACTGTCACTGGTGTATTAGTAATTGAGGTGGCAGAGGTGAGTGAAAGTTCCTTTGGGATTCTTATTTTTTTTCCATAGAGTAAGAAGCTGGCTGCTTTTTCTTTAGTGCTTTCTATGACCAAGGACTGGTCTAAGTAGTGAACATGTATGATACATTTAATTATATGAAATGGTTATTATTCCCATTTTACAGAAGAGAAAACTGAGGCATGAAGAAGTTACATAATGTGACAGTTTTTATATGGCAAAGCCTGGGTATCATCCTGGTCAATCTGACTCCACATTCTAGAATTTCAGAAGAAACAGTATAAAACAGTCTTCTAAGAGAATGAGAGAGTGAATACGTTAAGGGAAAAAAAAAACAGTAAAGCACACTTGAGTTCAGTAGTCATGGAGATAAAATTAAAACCAATCAACATGGCCGTATGTCCTTCTCTCCTTCCTCCCTAGCTCCGACAATACATCACCTTGCCCTCTGGAATCATCACTTCCTTACAGCTTCATTTTCTTTCCCCAGTGCTACCTTTCACCTCTGCTCCCACAAGATAGCTGTTCCTCCTGCAGCCCTACTGATGGTAGCCTTTTATCCTCCACTCCCACCAACCCCCGCAACCTCGCTCTGTCACTGGGCTTCAAAGTGAAAAAGATTTCCTTTCTTCTCACTGATAGTTCTAAACCATTCACTCCCTCTCGTTCCTGTGACCTTCCAGCTTTGAGCTGTGCATCATCAGATTAAACACCTGCCAGCCCTCTCCGTTGCTGTCATTTACAGACCACCTCCCCAACCCTGGGACACTCCTTCTCATTTCTGGAAGGGCAAGGTTCTGGCTCACCATGCCTCTCTCCTGTTCTTCCTCTCACAATGCTTGGTGATCTTAAAGTCCAAGTGAATGTCTGCAGTCCTGGCTTCTCATTCCAGTCCTCCCTCTTCCAATGACCTTGTCTATGCCCTGACACAACTTTGATTCCCATGGTTGCACCTTGATCTTGTCACTGTCAGTAATCGCATCCTTTCTGCATCTCATTCCTTTCTGTCTACAATTTCTGAACTATTTGTCTCCTTTAATGCCCTGAATCAAAAATCATTCAACCCACTGGAACCTAGAACACTTTGGTCTGATCACTTTTTCCACTACCCCTCACATTGTCACTTTCCTGCTAAATTCAGCCACAAACTGGGTCCTGATGCATCACTTGGGCTAAACCAATACATTATAGCCCATGACTTTCCCTCCTCTCTGAGCTGTTGATTAAATCATTTATGAATCTCTCTGTGGGCTGTGCTCTTTATTTCCTTTATGTTATGTCTCCCTTAAAATGTCTGGAAACATTTGGTGACTTCCTGCCTGGCTGGACCGTTAGCTCAGAATTTGTTTTGCTGCTCTGGTTAAAGAAAAAGAAAACTTATAACCTTGATATCCTGAAATTAAGCAGACAATGACTCCCACTGGAGTATAAAAATAAAGATGAGTATCAATCCAAGTCCACGGATTTTCTTTTATTTTTCTTGCAGACAAACCATCAGGTCTGGAGGGAGGCATGTTGGGGCAGGGAAGGCACGGGGTCATCTGGGGGCACCTCACAAAGTGTGCAGACAGCAGAGACTCATTTTTCTAGGACTAGAAAACAACTTGCACCTTAGAGTGCATTTTCATTACATAAAGAAATGGGCTGGGTTATAAAAATTAAATGATCAGGGAAAAATTGCAGAGGGAGCTGAAACGCCCTGTTGAGCTGACATCCATCTAGCAATAGGCGTGCTTTGAGTCGTTGCTCTAGAAGGATGCTGTGTTTTCAAGTTTTATCATTATTGTCTTTCTTTGATCCATTCCTCAAAGCCCAAATCACTAATTCAAAATGTCTTTTACCACACTGGATTCTTTTTTTTTTTTTCATTTTTCTTTTATTATTCATATGTGCATACAAGGCTTGGTTCATTTCTCCCCCCTGCCCCCACCCCCTCCCTTACCACCCACTCCGCCCCCTCCCGCTCCCCCCCTCAATACCCAGCAGAAACTATTTTGCCCTTATCTCTAATTTTGTTGTAGAGAGAGTATAAGCAATAATAGGAAGGAACAAGGGGTTTTGTTGGTTGAGATAAGGATAGCTATACAGGGCATTGACTCACATTGATTTCCTGTGTGTGGGTGTTACCTTCTAGGTTAATTCTTTTTGATCTAACCTTTTCTCTAGTTCCTGGTCCCCTTTTCCTATTGGCCTCATTTGCTTTAAGGTATCTGCTTTAGTTTCTCTGCGTTAAGGGCAACAAATGCTAGCTAGTTTTTTAGGTGTCTTACCTATCCGCACCCCTCCCTTACCACACTGGATTCTTAAGTGTCAGGATTTTAATAAGGTAGCAACAAAAGTTTACTAAATTCTCTTAATTAGTCTAAGAAGAATATTTTCATTAAAAAAAATCTTATTGAGTCACCCACCCAGATACTTTTTCTCTTTGTACTGGCACTTTATTCCCTTCCAATAAACCAGGAGAGAGGGAAGAAGGAGAGGTGCAGGGAGAGGGCTCACAAATGTGCTGAGTGAGAGAAAGAAGCCAGACACACAAAAGTCCATGTTACATAACTCCCTGTGTATAAGACAAAAATGGGTGAAAAAGAACCCTTGCTGTTCGAGTTTAGAATTATGGTTTCCTCTTCGAGAGGACAGTGACTGGAGGGGGTGGAAAGGTGCTTCATGGGTGCTGATGACATTCTGCACCTTGATCTGGATGATGAGGGTGGGTAGACATTCATAAAGCTGCATACTTATGATACGTGGCCTTTTCTACAAGCATGTTACACCTCAATAAAACCTTTAAAAAGAAGGAAAAATGCCATCCATTTCATAAAAATAGCCACATGCAAATATTGAGAGGACTAATAACATTTAAGGAGCAATCCCAACATGGCGGGCACTGCTCTGAGTGCTTTGCAGGTAAAATAACTCATTTTTATTCTCAAAGCAATTCTTTGAGGAAGTACCAATAAAGGACAGATGAAGAAACTGAAGCTTAGATAAGTAATCTACCCAGCATCATACAGATAGAACACAGTGGAGTCAGGATTTGAATCCAGACTCACTGGTTCCAAAACCCACACTCTTAAAATTTTTTTTATTATATTATTATTGTACTGGGGATGCATTGTATCATTTGCAAAAGTATTTACAACGTATTTTAGATAGATTGACCCCCTCCATCATTCTCCTTTATCCTCCCTCCCCCCATTCTTAGAATAGTTTCAACAGGTTTCACTTTTGAATTTTCATACATGAGTACATAATATTCCCACCACATTCACCCTCCTTCACCCTTCCCTTATATCCTCCTCCCTCCCACTGGTACCAACCCCCAAATAGGACCTGCTTTACCTTCCTGTCTTTCATTTTTCAAAAAGACATTTTTTATGTAGCTGTACAGGGGGGCCCATTATGGCATTTAACAGCTGCATGCCATGTGGCTGAAGTAAGACACTGGAGTCAGAGCTGGCTCTTCAGTTCTTGTCCCAGTTCTCCCTGTGTGACTACAGACAAGCATCCTGGACTGTCACGCTTCTATCAAATAATCAAGTAGGGTCTGCTTTGCTCTGTGTGAGACTAAGTTGCATAACACTGGGTGTTTAGCCTTCCTGGCCCCTGGCCAATTATGTCGTAGTGACCCAGTGATTGTCATAGTTAAAATAGCACCATGTCCCTCCAAATGAGTGGTCCCAATGGGAGCAGTAGTGCCCTAGTTAAAACCATTGGGATAAATGTCCTCTATCATCCCCTCCAGAACTGGGACTTTTCTGTCCTAACTCTGAAGGTTTGTCACTGAAAGTCTCTGGGACAGACACTGATAAGCTATTTCTCAAGCCACCTCACCTTCTTCCTGGAAAAACACTGGGTTGCATTTCACAGCCTCACTTGCAGTTGTCCTGTTGTCACTAAATTGTGGCCAAAGTATATGAAGAAAAGTAATGGATGCCACCTCCATGCCTGCACTGTAAAAACCCACATTTGATTCATTTCTCTCTCTCTCTCTCTCTCTCTCTCTCTCTCTCTCTCTCTCTCTCTCTCTCTCTCTCTCTTTCTCTCTCCTTATCTGCTGGTGGGTCTTGAAATGACACAGTCCTCATCAATCCAGGACTCAGCCTTTTTCCTCTGATGACTGACCTCCAAGTCAGCAAGAAATAGCCTCTGGCACATCCAGGCACTGCAATTCAGGGTGCATCTGATACAGCAGCTAGCCTTGCCCTAATACGCTTCCAAAACACTCATGATCTATTAGGATGTTGATGTTTACTGTGTCTCACAATTTCAGCAAAAGTCCCAAAGCTTTAAGTACCCACACATTCTAAAAAGAGCATCAACAATCTTCCAGTTTCTAGTAAGTACCAAACTGCCTTAAGAAACTTACCATCACATCCTTATAGACCATCTAAAATTTTTTAAAGGTGATTTAAAGGTAGTTGGTAAATAGGAGAATCCATAAGAGTTGGGAGTCCAGTGAAAAGAGTATGGCAGCCTTTTTTCTCCTATTTCTCCTGGAGAAGGAAATGGATGACTCCCCATTCCTGGACAAATGAGGGGGGCTTCAAAGACCCTTCAAAGAAATGTAGTGATACGTACAGCAAAGGGAGGTGACATGTTACTGACATTTGCAGGACCACTCTGGAGTCAAATGTGGTGAGCTTAAGAGAGCGCATGAGTCCCCAGGAATTTGCGGACAGATATGAACATGGAGGTTGGTTTCTATTTTTTGTCCATAGAATTCTGAAGTATGAGCTGGCTGTGGCAGGCAGGGTGGCAGGATGAGATGAGAGAGCAGTGGAAGACAAAACAGCCTCCAAGAATCCCTGTGGACCAAACAACCACATGGAAGCTGGCTAATGGACCACTGCATCTTGTATTCCACCCAAGACACCAGCTGCTGGCAGGAGGCGGTGACTCTACCTAACAGCCAGAAAGAGCCACAAACAAGAGGGGTGGTAGGAGGAAGGAAAGAATAGACCACTTCTAACAGGATAGTATTGAACCAGGAGGGAAGGGGAAAGCTTTGAACTGTATATTATGCCAACATTTTGATTTGCACTGGACTGGACTTTGTGATACTTAAATGTAAATCACAGTCACCAAAATGGAACATGTTTTGGTATCTAGGGGTATCTAAATTGGATCTCTGTGAGATATTAGCAGGGGGCTGGGAATAAAAACCTGTCAGAGCAAGAAATGGCAGTTGTTGGAAAGCAAATACACATTTCTTACTTTTACCTTCCACCAAATTCACTTTCAATAATCCAAGCACAATAGTAGTCTGTCTTAGTCCATTTGCTATTACTATAGCAAACCACCTGAGACTGAATCATTTATAAAGGGAAGGGTTTTTGCTGCTATTTTTTGCTTTTGAAGTGTTTGCTTGTTTGTTTGTTCTGTTTCACAATTCAGGCTGTCAAAATTGAACAGCTGTATGTGCTGATGAGGGCCAGGTACTGATCTACACATGGAAGAAAAGTGGAAAGGCAGTAACACATGCAAAGAGAGAAGGGACAAAATGGGCCAGATTGAAAAGATTACATTCTCTTGTGGGAACTACATTAATCTCTTCATGAAATGGAGCTCCCATGACCCACATACCTCTTAAAGTCCCCACCAGTTCCCCAAACTGTTATATTGGTAGTTAAATTTCAACATGAGTTTTGACACAGACAAACCACACCCAAACCACAGCATATGCTATAAGGATGCCCATGATCTGCCATCTTTTCTATTCTTGCCAAGGTGTCTAATCTGAGTGGTTAGCAACAGCAACACATCAGGGTGGTCAGCTACTCCCTGTATCTGGGATGTCTCTCAGGATTGCTGTGTCTATGATTCAAATCAATGGAAAACTAACAACTCATTCAGGCAGGACTACTAATAGCTCAGACCTTTCAGGAATGAAGGTTTGGGTCATCCCACAGACTAGAAACCTCATCCAGCTGAGGTGCTTGTGGGTGCAAAGGGATACAGAAAGGGTAGGAGAAGCAGGTGTTATAAATACCTCAGAAATGAGGACTGTAGTTATCATGAACTCTTCCTTATCTGTGATGTATATGTTTGAGTGTGTGCATGTAAAGACTGCTTCATGAGGAACATTTCATGACTCCTGAATTCACTGAAGATTTGGCAAATGTGCCACCGTCCTGTGTGCAATGCATTATACTCCCTCCTTTTCTGCTCCTCAAAGGAAGTAACCAGACATTTCTTGAACTTTCCTATTAAGGCTGTCATGCCCAAATGTAAATACTCCCAAGTATTTTCTTCTAGCATATACTTCTTAGGGTACCTTAGCAAACAGAGATGAATTCTAGGACCAGCTGATTACATAAGAATATTCAAACAGCTGTATTCATGATATGCAAACATTAGAAACAACATAAATATCCACTAGCAATACAAATGATAACTAAATTGTGGTATATGCATGCAGGGAATACTATACAGAAAACTTTTAAAATGTGATTAAAAGCAACAACTAGGATCAGAGTTGCAGACATATTGGTGGAGCCAAGAAAGCCAGATACAAAAGAGTAGAAACTATAATTCTATTTATGTGATGTTCACAGGTGCACAAAAGTAAGATGATGGACTTCAGAATAGTATTTACCTCTGCATAAGGACAATGATTGTGAAGGAGTGCAAGTGAGGTACCTGGGGTGTTAGAAATACTCATTTCAGCTATTTGTAAGCACACCAAATGCACTGTGCCTACACAAATTGTGCTTGAATCTTCCAATTCTATAATGAGATCATAAAAAGGCAAGGATTGAGAGGCTGCTCCATTAATACAGCCCAGCTGAAGCAAAGATTTTAGGATGGGAGAACACAGACTAGGTGACAGGCCAAGATCCTTTCAGGCTATACTCTTTGTAACTCCTTCTTAAAAATGCATTTTCTCTTGGTTTTAAAAATAACTCAACTCATCTCATCATTTTTCTCAACCTTGACAATGGATGGAGTGATCTCAGTTGCATGAGTTAATTTACAGAGCCAGACTGGGGAGGAATGTAATTATCCGCTCAAGTCTCAAGTTCACCCAACCCCCCGATGCAGGTCTTCTGAGCCTCCCACCCTTCCTCCACTTTTCCCGCTCATATTCAAACAGAGATGATGGTGAGGATCTCATTGAGCTGTGACCAGTTCATGTCCCCTGAGGGTTACATCAAGTCTGGAAATTTGATTGCCACTCAATCTCTAGAGAGAAATGATGCACGACTGAAAGGTTGAATCCCTTATTCATGACCTGGGTTTTGTTTTTTCCATAAAAGGGAACATTTTGACAGGTGGCTCTGTAAGCACAGAAGGGACATTCACAAGTTATTTAACTGTGTATATTTGGCAGGACTCTCAGAAAGTGAACCTATTCTGTTCACCTTCCATGCACCAGTGCTCTCACTTTACCTAACTTAATCCTTGCCTCAATTGATGAGTTATACCACATTGTCTCCATTTTCCTGGTAAAGAAACTAAAGCTGAAGTGGGTAAAACAACCTGCCCAAGGTCACCCAGCAATAGCCTCAAGGTCATTCAGCAGTATACTCAAAGTGCTGTCCCTGCCTGCATCATTAGAACACACGTCTCTGAGACCTGCACACCTGTGCTGCTGGTGGGAGCCATTTCCCTGCTGTGAAAACTACAGGTGGGTGACTTGGACCAAATTCTAAGTTAGGCTGTCATAAGACACAGCAGAGCTCTGATGTGGAAAGATGATCGTGCATGTATCTGACAATCTGAGAGTTCACTGGATGGGCTTGATGGGCTGTGTTAACGCAGATGAACAGTGCAGCACTAAAGGTTTCAAGTGACCCCAAAGAGAAGGAGGCTGACCTTTAGGAAATATCACACGATGAGGGGCCTATGCATTGTCTCTCACAACAAGGAGGAAAAAAAGAGTCCTTAGAATAAAACCATGATGAGGGCAAGAAAAAGGCAACTCCTGAGCATCTTCCCACTAAGCTTTCTACTCACTGTTTCCTTAAACCTTTACTAAATCATGGTAAGAGAAGACTTGCTTCCCTTTTTACAGATAAAGAAGTCAAAATTTAGGGACGTGATATGATTTGTCTAAGACCACACACTTTAAAGCAGCTGAATTAGTATAATCGAGATTCATTGGAGTCAGAAGGGCCTGAGTTTAAATTCAACCCTATTAGTTCTTAAGTTTACCTATTTGACCTTCAGTTTTCTAGTCTTTGACCTTCAGTTTTCCAGTATTTGACTATCAGTTTTCCAATCTTTGTGTTTCAGTTTTCCAGTCTAATAAATGCTTTATCACGTAAAATGCTTTTGGTTACATTCAATGGAAAATGAAAACCAAAATGGCTTAAACAATAAGGAAATTTTAATACCTCACAAGGTAAGACTATCCAGAGTAAATTCAGGCTAATTAGTTGAGTGGATCAATGACACCACTAGAGATCCAGACTACTTCCAATTTTCTTCTATGCCATCCCCAGAATATCAACATTGTCCTTACAGTTTAGCTGCCTTCCTGGTACTAAGATGGCTACCACAGCTTCAGATTTCACATTCAGACAGGACAATGTTCAGAGGAATTTAAAGGGTCATATTTAACCAGCAAAGAAGCTTTTCCAAAAGCTGTATGCTATAGATGTGTTCACAAATCCCATTGTCAAGAATTGAGTCACATGCCCATGTCCAAATCAATCATGGTAAAGTTGAATGGGACAACTGTGGTTCATTAAGACAATAAGGATTAACTTCCAAAGTAAGGAGTGGTAAGGGAGGAGTAGGTACCCCCCAAAAAAAATCAAGGCATTTTGCCCTATTATGATAAAATATAGAACATCCAGTTAAATTTTGAGTGTCAGATAAATTTTAGATAAACATACTTACAGAAAATAATATTCACTTATCTGAAATTCAAATTTAACTGGATACCTTATATTTTATTTGTTAAATCTAACAGTAGTTCTACTTCTAGAACTACAAAGGAAACCAAAGAAGAAAGAAATAGGTAGGGAATAAAATTTCATTTTCTAAAATGAACACGGACATTTTATTCAAATTTAAGGGTGGGGATGGCAGCTCTTTTATAAAAACACAAAGCAAAATCATGGTGCTACCCACATGGCGGTGCCCACCTGTAATCCCAGCACTTGGGAGGCTGAGGCAGGATGATCATGAGTTCCTGCCCAGTTTGTGCTACATAGTGAGTTCCAAACCAGCCCTACATAATGAGACCCTATCTCAAAAAATAAGTCAGTTTAAAAAATTAATTTTTCAAGAAATAATAGAAACAACATGACTAAGTGAAATAAGTAACAGAAATGTCATAAAAAAGAGAGGGGAAACTGGGACTATTCTGCTATAAGGAGCCTGAATTACACATAAAGTATTCTAGTCTTATTTGAAAGTATACTTAAAATAGTTGAAAACTCTATTATAAGCTCTAGCACAGCTACTAAAAACTTTTAAAGAAGCATAATTGATATGCAAAGTGAGGACATAAAAATAAAATCATTTAAAATGTTCCTGAGAAAGCTGAATAAAATGACGGAAGTGAACAGAAGCAAATGCAATAAATAGAAATCAGCTTGAAACCTGATAGGTATTAATCCAACTATGAAAATAATTGCTTTAAATTTGAATGATCTAAATACACCAACTAAAAGAGATTTTCTGAATGAATTTAAAAAAAAAAGACCTAACAAAAAATTGTCTATAAGAAATACACTAAATATAAAAACTCAGAAAGGTTAGAAGCAAAGAGATGGAGAAAGACTATACCATGCTAACACTAATGAAAAGGAAACTGGAGTAACTATATTTATCTCAGACAAAAGAAACTTGAGAGCAATGAAACTTATTGGGGAAAAAAGTGATAAGATGTAATGATGAAAAGATCAATCCTCAAAGAAAACAGAACAATCCAAAGAGCATCAAAAGACAAGTATAAAAAGCTAAAGAATTCAAAAGAAAAATAGAGAGATTCACTCTATGATAGTGATGGAAATTTTAATATCCCTCTGTCAATAATTGACAGATCAAGCCAGGAGAGGATCAGTGAAGATATAAATAATGTGAATAACACTATCAATCAACTTGATAGAATTGACACTTACAGAGTTCTTTACCAATAACAGCAAGTATATTTTCTTCTCAACCTCACACAGAACATTCACCAAGACAGACCACATTCTAGACCCTAAAACACACCTTCACAAATTTAAGAAATGAAACAATAATTATACAATTATATTGTGCTCAGATCACAATGGAGTTAAGTTAGAATCAATACCAGCAAGATAGCTGGAAAACCCCAGACATTTTGAGCCAGTCTGTCAACTACACTCAGGTCTCAATATCCACCATATTCTCTTCCTCCTCTCCCGCATCCCTGAGCAATGACTATAACCCAAGAATCTCACACCACTACTTCCCTTGAATCCATTCAGAGAATGTCCATGCCATGACACCCAAGCTTCCAGTCCCCACTCCACACTCTGCCAGTCAGGGCCAGCTTAAAAATCTACTTACTCCTCTCTTTGCCCCAAAGTCCTTCCTCCTGGGTTCATTAATTCATCTATACCTGCTCTTCCAGCTCAGCAAACATACCCTGACATGTTTAAAGAGCATTTAGGCTCAAAGAATAACTTCTATCCTGGAAATGTTCTGGTATGGGAATCATATACACATTTAATATCATTTTCAAATACCAGATGACAATATTAACCAACACTTACTGAGCATCCACTGTCTGCTTTATAAAAAGCTAGAGACATTGAACATACTGTCTAATTTAATCCTGGAAATAATGAATGAGGCATGCATTATTATCTCCATCATCACACACACACACACACACACACACACACACACAACAGCTCACTGAGGGACAGTAACAAATCCAAGGCATCACAGGTATCAGTAATGGAGTTGGGACCAGAAACGAGACTTGTCTGACGCTTGAACCAAAGTTCTTAAGCCCTGATTTTACTGCTTTACGGAGACTGGCTCAGCTGGCTGGTGAAGCATCCTCATGATCCTTTATGTTTTAGATTTGAAAACATTGCCAAGATTATCATCCATTCCAATGACAGTCAAGTGCTGGTACTACTGCTTTTTCTGTGAAGAAAAAAAAACCAAAGTCTTATGAAAACAATGAATGTCTGACTTTCCTTCACATTGGCTTATTTATATTATTCTTGACAGCTCCTTCTATTGTTGAAATACAAACATCATGTCCTTATTTTCTTTCTCACAGTGCCTGTGATAGAATCCAGACCAAAAAAAAATCAATAAGAACCTTTTGAATACTGTAGACAACATTTGGCAATACATTTAAACTTAGAAACTGTCTGAAACACTTTTTTATAATTGAAATTTGTTGAAAAACATCTGCAACAGGAGAGAGCAGGTTTAGAAATCTCCATAAATTGTACTAAGCATCTAAAGCAAAGGACTTAATGCTAAACAGGAAAAATTTTAATTAGTTTGTTTAGATGTGGCTGAAGTGAGTGACAACAGGTAGGATGTAATACATATCTCCTACACTAGGTAACTCTTACATGTATTAGATTAACTCTTACACTAACCATATCTTATTTGAATTTTTATATATATATATTTTTTTGTGTGTGTGGCACTGGGGTTTGAACTCAGGACCTCACACTTGTAAGGTGGGCACTCTTACCATTTGAGCCACTTCACCAGCCCTTGAATTTTTAACATTCAAATTATCTTCCACAAACCTTGACATCCTTCAAGCATAGAGGTTTACATTTCAAAATGATAAGAGATGAACTTTAAAGGGGAACAATTTGCTATCAGGAGAATCTTGATTTCTTTAAATAAAGTAACTGGAAATATAAAAGAAAAAATGATGAAAATAGACCATGCTTGAGCTTAATTACAACACCTGTGTCTCAACCTATTTAATTATCAAGTAGTTCTTTGGGTAGCACTGTATGTCCTTCACCTATTCCAAAGAAAGGACATATAGCATAGAACCTCAAGTTACTAAGTACTTTTAGATCCAAATGACTTGCTTCACTTACCTCTAATTAAAAAAAGTGATTACCTTCTCCAATAATTTCATGTTTTCCCTTTTTGAAAAAAGGTTAGCAAGAACTTCAACAAGATGGTGGAATAGAAAGTTCCAGTCCTTGTTTCCCCACAGAAACACCAATTAAGCAATTAAACAAAATACTTTTATGAGAAGTTCAGAATCCAGTTAAGAAGTTTCAGTGCCCAGGCAAGTTCAAAACTGAGAACAGGTACACTGAGACCAGTAAGAAGGGCAATTTCACTTTAAGCACACCATTTCCCTTTCCTGTCCAGTGAAGCTCAGCCCTGGAAGAGATCACCTTCCTGTAACTTCTCCCTGGAGGAGGTGTTTCAGTCAGCTCCCTGGGAGTTCGGAAAGGACAGTTAAGAGCAAGGGAAAGAAGGAAGGAATCTTGCTGCACCCAGCATGGCTCTGCAAGATTGGAAGAAAGTGCAGAATTCAAAGCTTCTCCATAGGGAAAGAGGAATGGTAATGGAGCATGCTTTCCATGTCCTGGCCCAGGATACAGCAATCAGACACCAGGGAGAGCAAGAGATTATGGGATCCTGAAACAAATGAAACCAGTAAATCCCTCTAATTGGGTATCTATATACCAGGGCCAGAGAAGACACAACCATAAAAAAGGCTTGAAAGTCTCCCAGAATCTCTAACCATGATGACTGATGAAGATCTTTCTCTGTCAAAGCCAGTCTATAAAGACTGGGAGAGGTTGCCATTTGTTCAAATGCACAAGAAACAAGAGTATCTACAAGGAACACAAAGAATTAGGGAAATATAACACATTCAAAAGAATAAAATAAATCTATAGTAACTGAACCTAAAGAAATTGAGATTTACAAATTTCCTATGAGTAACCTCAGTGAGTTATAAATTAACACAGAGAGACAAGTAAATAAAATCAGGAAAACAATACATTAATGAAGTGAGAATGGGGGATTGTATAAAAAGTGGTAGAATGCTTGTCTAGCACACATGAGGCTCTGGATTTGATATCCAGGTATACACAAAAAAAGAAATAGAAGGAGATATCAAAGAGATGGAAAGTAAAAAGAAAAATTCTAGAGCTAAAGAATCTAATAACTAAACTGAGAATTTCAGGAAAGGGTTTTATCATCAGACTTTATCAAGCAGAAGAAATATTCAGTGAAATCAAAGACAGGTCTTTGGAAATTATCCAGTCAGAAGAGCAAAAAGAAAAAAGAATGAAAAGGAATAAAGAAAGCTTAAGGGACTTATGAGACATCATCAAGCAAACTAATGAAAGCATTATGGAAGTTCCAAAGGAGAAGAAAACATAGAGACAGAAAGTTTACTTAAAGAAACAACAGCCAGCAGGAGGTATGGCTCAAGTGATGGACCACCTACCTAGCAAGTTCAAACCCTGGTACCACCAAAAACAAATGAGCAAAAAGAAGCAACAATCAAAAACTTTCCAAATACAAAAAGTTAGGGAGCTCCCATCTCAGTCGATAAGCCAGGCACCCAAGAATCTATCCATGCAGGAGGAAGTATCACGGTCTGACAGCCGGCCCTGGGAAAAACACGAGACCCTATGTGAAAAATAATTAAAGCATAAAAAGGTCTGGGAGCATAGCTCAAGTGCAAAGTCCTGAGTTGAAACTCCAGTACCACAAAAACAAATCATCTTTTCTGTTCTTGATCCTTACCTTTTCCATATAAATTTTTAGAATCAGTTTGGAAGTTCCCATCACCACCCTCTAAAAGCAATAGCAAACAACTGCTGGTATTATGATTAGAGTTTCTCATTAAAAAAAAACAGTTTAAGGATACTTACAGTAGTAAATCTCTGAATCCATGAACCTGGTATATCTCTTCATTTAACCAAGTCTTCTTCAATCTTAATAATAATTATTTTGTAGTTTTCAAACTACATTTTTTTTTATTAGACTTACTCCCAGGTAAACTGTCTCTTTGTATTTCATTTTCTACCTATTTGTTAGAGTTTGAGTTCTTTATTTGATTGGTTTTCTTTGTTTTGTTTAGATGATCTTGTAGTAAATATAAATTCATTCAACATTTAGAAGAGTGGTACTAAGTTAATATATGACTTAATCATATATCAGTTCTACTTTCTGGTCCTCAAGTACCCCACCTTTTAGCAGTTTACCTGCATCATGAGTTCACATTGCACTGTAAAACCTCTTGTTTGTGGCTCTTCCAAGTTTCAATCTTAACTTTTACTTGTGTAAGCATTGCTATGCCTCCCCCATTAGACTAAGTGCATTGAGGATGAAGACTATGCCTGACACAATTCCTACAGCAGAGTAGATACACAGCACATATTTACTGAATGGATGAATATAAAATAAAATTCTTTAAAATTCCATAAGTATGAGTGAATTGGGGAAGAAAGCAGGCAGATATAAGAAAAGAATGTTCTGCTCTTGGGGAAAGGCCTGCTCTGCTCTGTTCTGTGTTGACCCAGATCATTTGGGTCAGTGTCATCCCAGCTTAGATAATATGGTAATAGTTGTTCCCAGCAAAGACCAGTAAAGTCTATTTCTATGGGAATGTTAGGTGTTTTTTGTTATACTGTGAAACTTAGCAGAAACACTCATGTCTGTCAAAGCAAAAGTGTCCCAAGTACACTTTGCTCCTCAATCCTTCTACCAGTTGCTGAAGAATCACACAAAAGCTTGGAACACTTTCAGACCTCGAAGTCTGCCTCTGGTCCTGTTTTTGCAAAGTATGAAATCCAGTATCTGGCTCTAAAGTAATCACTTACCTTAACTCTCACTTTCACAATTGCCAACTCATTTTTGAGATGAGAAAACAAGTTCAGAGAAATAGATAACTTAGGCCTTTCATGCAGAATTTCATCAGTTTGACCACAGTTCTGTTTGCATCCAGTGTCCAACCTTTTATTTCTACCCGTAGTACCAGTGTTCTCTAGCTGCTTATTTTTAGACTTCCAAAGATTCAAAGTTTTCCCAGAAGATTGGTAAAGGTAGTAATGCTGCCTTCTAATTTTTACTTTTAATCACTAAAATAATTATTTTTATAAAGCTTTCTTTTAATATGGAAAATATTGCAGTGCTTTTGCAGGTGAATGAAGTGAGCAAGCAACACAGAAAGTGAAGAACAGATGAGTGTGTTCACGACTCAGTGGATTACTTAACTGAACAGTGCTCACATCAGATGGTTTTGATCATAATACAGTTTTAAGTTGCTTTTATTCTGAGTCATATACTATGTCATTTATGCCTTGTGGACTGATGATTACAAACAGAAAGAATGAGGAACACTAATGTTAGAATACAAGTTTAATGTGGAGCGTAAAATGATCATAACTCCACATATTACCTTCAGGATGATCTGTACAAATGCTGTAACTCACAATCATCATCAGAATGTTTATTTGGTAAATTTTACTGTCTCTGGGACTTCAAGATCTGATGTTTAAAAAAGCAGAAGATATTGCACTGGGGACATACTTCAGTGGTAGAGCACTTGCCTAGCAGGTATGAGGCTCTAGGTTCAATTCTCACCACCACAAAAAAAGGAGGTATGCCATAGTGGTCATCACAATTAACTTGGCTTTTCATTTATCAGGAATAAAGTCTATCCATACATCTCACCTTATGCACAGAGAAGTGTAATGATTTTAAAATTCATAAAGTTACTCTTGATATTACAAATTATTGTAAAAGCAGTTTATGAGCCAGAAAAGGTAAGGAAATACCACCACATAATATTGAAAATTTGATCCCTTCCTTGTCTTGATAGAATATACCACCTGCTTTCTGAAACAAAGGTGCATGGAAGCTATTTTGAGAAGCTAAACAAGACAGCTAAAACAGGCTACTAGAGATTCCAAGATGGCAACTAGAGGGAGGAAGCAGAAAGCGTGCATCCAAAAGTAAAATCTTGAGAGACACTGGAGATACACCTTACAGGAAAAATCACCAAGAAGAGACAAAATTTTGACTCCTCCACACCCCCAGCCTGCGCATAGCATCCCCACTTCACGTTAAACAGAGAAACCAGGAGGGATCCTGCGCTGCCAGACACCAGAGCCCAGACCACTTGGGAAGATGCAGACCACAAGGTGAGCTAAGCGGCACACAGTACTCCCACAGACAACCCTGAGCCAGATCAGCATAGCCCCCTGGACAGACCGACCCCCACCCAGGGAAAAAAGAGAAAAAACAAACTGAATAATAAACAACAACAATAAAAAAGACACTAGCAAAGAGGGTGAGGTGCCCTGAGAGCCAAAGGGTGGGGAGGGGAATCCCTCACAACAAGCCAGCTGGAGAAGGTAGGAGAGGCGGCACACACCCAGCAACCAGGGGCGGGAAAGCTTGTAAAAGTGGCTGTGTGAGGAAAGCCCCACTGGAGAGGGGGGTAGAGACACTTCCCACGTGAACTGTAAATAAATACACAGGCCAGAGAAGGTGGGTATAACACCACCTCCCCCAGTGTGCTTGGAGAGGGGAAAACTTGTAACAGTGGCGATCGCGCCCAAGAGAACTCTAAATAAACAAAGCCTGTGGGGCCAGGTGAGTGTTAAGCTCACTCCTGAGATCTGCAATCAATAAAGCCTCCAGCAACAGCAGGCTGACAGCAGTGGGCAGGTGAGCCGCACTTCAGATAGACATTCACAAAGCTGTCTCCAGACTCTTTTTTCTTTCTTTCTTTTTTCTCTCTTCCTTTCATGAGACAACAACTGAACTACACCTGCATGCTGAAAAACTTACTGAAACTGTATTGCATTTGAACTTGGGACACTTTGCAGTGTTTTGGTTTTGGGGGATTTTTTTTGGTTTTTTTCCCCTTTGATGAGACAACAGAACTACTTCTGAGACACCATCTCCAGGATTGGAGGCTGAGGGACTAACACCAAAATTATTCAGACTGAAACTTTATTGCATTTGAACTTGGAGATTTTTTTTTCAATCCTCTCTCTGTCTCTCTAATGCCTGTTTAGCTTACTGTCGATTACTATACAATCTATTCCTGCTTATATCTTTGAAACTTTTTGTTTGTTTATTTCTTTTACTTGTTTGTTTATTTGTTTGTCCCTTTTTCTTTACCGTCTTTGCTTTTCCTCTCCTCTCACCCTTCCATTCTAAATATCACCATTGTTGTTATTACAAGCTAGAAAATACTTAATTGCACACAGTACAGGGACAATAACAACACCAAGAGCAATGATGGGAAGACAAAAGAAAACGGGAAAACAGTTTCCCCACAGCAAAAAAATTAGTACAGGAACCAGACGGAAATGAAGAAAGCAGATACTCATATCCAGACTCCAACAAAATGAAGATAAACTATGCCAAAGAACCCAATGAAGCCCACAAGAACAATCTGAAAGAAGAAATCCTAAAAGTAATCAATGAAAATTTTATAGAGATGATACTGGATACGGTCAACCAAAATGTACAGGAGACACTCAAGAAATTCCAAGACAACAAAAATAGAGAATTTGAAAAAGCACAAAAAGATATAAAAGAAACCATAGAAGCACTGTATAAACACCAAAGTGAAACTAAGAACACGATTAATAAAGAGATAAATGAACTCAGGACAAAAATAGACAATATTAAAGAGGAAGAGACTCAGGATATGGAAAACCTCAGAAAAAAGAATGAAACAGAACTGCAAAACAAAATGGAAGGCCAATCCAGCAGAATAGAACAAACAGAAGACAGAATCTCAGAACTCAAAGATGAAATGGTAATGAAAGGAAAAACCAAAGAACTATTAATTAAACAACTCAAGACCTGTGAAAAGAAAATGCAAGAACTCACCAACTCCATCAAAAGACAAAACCTGAGAATCATGGGCATCGAAGAAGGAAAAGAGGTGTAAGCGAAGGGAATGTGTAATATATTCAACAAAATAATAGAAAATTTCCCAAATCTAGAGAAATCTATTCCCATACAGATGCAAGAGGCCTCCAGAACACCAAACAGATCAGACAAAAATAGAACTACCCCATGGCATATTATCATTAAAACAACAAGTTCAGAAACTATGGAAAGAATATTGAAGTCTGTAAGAGAGAAAAAACAAATAACATACAAAGGCAAACCCATCAAATCACAGCACACTTCTCAACAGAAACATTAAAAGCAAGAAGAGCATGGGGTGAGATCTTCCAGACACTGAACAAAAATAACTTCAACCCCAGGATACTCTACCCAGCAAAACTATCATTCAAAATAGATGGAGCAATAAAAGTCTTCCATGATAAGCAGAAACTAAAACAGTATGTGACCACAAAGCCACCACTACAAAAGATTCTTCAAGGGATTCTGCACACAGAAAGTGAAACCCAACATAACCATGAAAAGACAGGCAGCACCAAACTACAGAAAAAGAAAAAGCAAGACAGTAGAGAGTAACCTCAACTTAGGTACACACAATCAAACCTTCAAACAACTAAGACAACTAAATGACAGGAATCACCACATACCTTTCAGTACTAACACTTAATGTTAATGGACTTAATTCCCCCATCAAAAGGCACCATTTGATGAAATGGATTAAAAAGGAAGATCCAACAATTTGTTGCTTACGGACACCCATCTCACTGACAGAAATAAGCATAGGCTTAGGATGAAAAGCTGGAAGAAGATTTACCAAGCCAATGGCCCCTGAAAACAGGCAGGAGTAGCAATACTTATCTCTGACAAAGTAGACTTCAAACCTACATTGATCAAACAAGATAAAGAAGGACATTCCATACTAATAAAAGGAAAATAGACCAAAAGGAAATAATAATTATCAACCTGTATGCACCCAATGTCAACGCACCCAATTTCATCAAACATACCCTGAAAGACCTAAAAGCATACATAAACGCCAACACAGTGGTTGTGGGAGACTTTAACACCCCATTATCATCAATAGATATGTCATCCAAACAAAAAATCAATAAAGAAATCCAAGATCTAAAATATACCATAGATCAAATGGACCTAGTTGATGTCTACAGGACATTTCATCCAACTTCTACACAATACACATTCTTCTCAGCAGCCCATGGAACCTTCTCCAAAATAGATCATATCCTAGGGCACAAAGCAAGCCTCAGCAAATATAAGAAAATAGAAATCATACCATGCATTCCATCTGATCACAATGCAATAAAAATAGAACTCAACAACAAAAGTAAAGACAAAAAACATGCAAACAGCTGGAAACTGAATAACTCATTGCTTAATAAACAATGGGTCATTGATGAAATAAAAGAGGAAATTAAAAAGTTCCTGGAAGTCAATGAAAATGAAAACACAATCTACCAGAACCTTTGGGACACAGAAAAGGCAGTCCTGAGAGGAAAGTTTATAGCCATGAGTGCATATATTAAAAAGACTGAAAGATCCCAAATCAATGACCTAATGACACATCTCAAACTCCTAGAAAAACAAGAACAAACAAATCCAAAAACAAATAGAAGGAGAGAAATAATAAAAATAAGAGCTGAAATCAACGAAATAGAAACCAAAAAAACCACACAAAGAATTAATGAAAAAAAAGTTGGTTCTTTGAAAAAATAAGCAAGATCGACAGATCCCTGGCAAACCTGACTAAAATGAGGAGAGAAAAAACCCAAATTAGTAGAATCAGGAATGCAAACACCATGGATGTCCAGGAAATCATCAGAGAATACTTCAAGAACCTATATTCAAATAAATTCAAAAATCTTAAAGAAATAGACAGATTTCTAGATACATATGATCATCCAAAACTGAACCAAGAGGAAATTAATCACCTGAATAGACCTATAACACAAAATGAAATTGAAGCAGCAATCAAGAGTCTCCTCAAAAAGAAAAGTCCAGGACCTGATGGAGTCTCTGCTGAATTCTATCAGACCTTTAAAGAAGAACTGATACGAACCCTCCTTAAACTGTTCCATGAAATAGAAAGGGAAGGAAAACGGCTTAACACATTTTATGAAGCCAGTATTACACTTATCCCAAAACCAGGCAAAGACACCTCCAAAAAGGAGAACTACAGGCCAATCTCCTTAATGAACATTGATGCAAAAATCCTCAATAAAATAATGGCAAACCGAATTCAACAACACATCAAAAAGATCATTCACCATGACCAAGTAGGCTTCATCCCAGGGATGCAGGGGTGGTTCAACATACGAAAATCAATAAATGTAATAAAACACATTAAAAGAAGCAAAGACAAAAACCACTTGATCATCTCAATAGATGCAGAAAAAGTCTTTGATAAGATCCAACACCACTTCATGATAAAAGTGCTAAGAAAACTAGGAATAGAAGGAAAGTACCTCAACATTATAAAATCTATATATGACAAACCTATAGCCAGCATTATACTTAACAGAGAAAAACTGAAACCATTCCCTCTAAAATCAGGAACTAGACAAGGATGACCACTATCTCCACTCCTATTCAACATAGTACTGGAATTCCTAGCCAGAGCAATTAGGCAAGAAGAAGAAATAAAAGGAATACAAATAGGTAAAGAAACTGTCAAAATATCCCTATTTGCAGACGATATGATCCTATACCTTAAAGACCCAAAAAACTCTACTCAAAAGCTCCTAGACACCATCAATAGCTATACCAAGGTAGCAGGATATAAAATCAACATAGAAAAATCATTAGCATTTCTATACACTAATAATGAACAAACTGAAAAAGAATATATGAAAACAATTCCATTTACAATAGCCTTAAAAAAAATCAAATACCTAGGTGTAAACCTAACAAAAGATGTGAAAGACCTCTACAAGGAAAACTATAAACTTCTAAAGAAAGAGATTGAGGAAGACTATAGAAAGTGGAGAGATCTCCCATGCTCATGGATTGGTAGAATCAGCATAGTAAAAATGTCTATACTCCCAAAAGTAATCTACATGTTTAATGCAATTCCCATCAAAATCCCAATGACATTCATTAAAGAGACTGAAAAATCTACCATTAAATTTATATGGAAACACAAGAGGCCACGAATAGCCAAGGCAATACTCAGTCAAAAGAACAATGCAGGAGGTATCACAATACTTGACTTCAAACTATATTACAAAGCAATAACAATAAAAACAGCATGGTACTGGCACAATAACAGACATGAAGACCAGTGGAACAGAATAGAGGACCCAGATATGAAGCCACACAACTATAACCAACTTGTCTTTGACAAAGGAGCTAAAAATATACGATGGAGAAATAGCAGCCTTTTCAACAAAAAGTGCTGGGAAAACTGGTTAGCAGTCTGCAAAACACTGAAACTAGATCCATGTATATCACCCTTACCAATATTAACTGAAAATGGATCAAGGATCTTAATATCAGACTCCAAACTCTAAAGTTGATACAGGAAAGAGTAGGAAATACTCTGGAGTTAGTAGTAGGTATAGGTAAGAACTTTCTCAATGACACCCCAGCAGCTCAGCAACTAAGAGATAGCATTGATAAATGGGACCTCATAAAACTAAAAAGCTTCTGTTCATCAAAAGAAATGGTCTCTAAACTGAAGAGAACACCCACAGAGTGGGAGAAAATATTTGTCAGCTACACATCAGACAAAGGACTGATAACCAGAATATATAGGGAACTTAAAAAACTAAATTCTCCCGAAATTAATGAACCAATAAAGAAATGGGCACGTGAACTAAACAGAACTTTCTCAAAAGAAGAAATTCAAATGGCCAAAAAGCACATGAAAAAATGCTCACCATCTCTAGCAATAAAGGAAATGCAAATTAAAACCACACTAAGATTCCACCTCACCCTGTTAGAATAGCCATCATTAGCAACACCACCAACAACAGGTGTTGGCGAGGATGCAGGGAAAAAGGAACCCTCTTACACTGCTGGTGGGAATATAGACTAGTACAACCACTCTGGAAAAAAATATGGAGACTACTTAAAAATCTAAACATTGATTTACCATTTGATCCATTAATACCACTCTTAGGGATATACCCAAAAGAATGTGACTCAGGTTACTCCAGAGGCACCTGCACACCCATGTTTATTGCAGCACTATTCACAATAGCCAAGTTATGGAAACAGCCAAGATGCCCCACCACTGACAAATGGATTAAGAAAATGTGATATTTATACTCAATGGAATTTTATGCAGCCATGAAGAAGAACGAAATGTTATCATTCGCCGGTAAATGGATGGAATTGGAGAACATCATTCTGAGTGAGGTTAGCCTGGCCAAAAAGACCAAAAATCATATGTTCTCCCTCATATGCGGACATTAGATCAAGGGCAAACACAACAAGGGGATTGGACTTTGAGCACATGATAAAAGCGAGAACACACAAGGGAGGGGTGAGGATAGGTAAGACACCCAAAAACTAGATAGCATTTGTTGCCCTCAACTCAGAGTAACTAAAGCAGATACCTTAAAGCAACTGAGGCCAATAGGAAAAGGGGAACAGGTACTTAGAGAAAAGGTTAGATCAAAAAGAATTAACCTAGAAGGTAACACACACACATTGGAAATTAATGTGAGTCAACTCCCTTTATAGCTATCCTTATCTCAACCAGCAAAAACCCTTGTTCCTTCCTATTATTGCTTATACTCTCTCTACAACAAAATTAGAAATAAGGGCAAAATAGTTTCTGCTGGGTATTGAGGGGGTGGGGAGGAGAGGGAGGGGGCAGAGTGGGTGGTAAGGGAGGGGGTGGGGGCAGAGGGGAGAAATGACCCAAGCCTTGTATGCACATATGAATAATAAAATTAAAAAAAAAATCACAGATGAACGACAAAAAAAAAAAAGAAGATATTTTAAGTCTAAAAGAAACAAGAGATCAGTATGTACTGAAAGGAAATAAAATCCTCTTTTGAGAAGGTAAGTTTAACCAGAACCAATATAACAATTCATACACAATGTTTGGGATTCAATTAAAATTATCAGAAATGCAAAAAAAAAAAAATTAACCTAGAAGGTAACACACACGCACAGGAAATTAATGTGAGTCAACTCCCTGTATAGCTATCCTTATCTCAACCAGCAAAAACCCTTGTTCCTTCCTATTATTGCTTATACGCTCTCTACAACAAAATTAGAGATAAGGGCTAAATAGTTTCTGCCGGGTAGCGAGGGGTAAGGGGGGGGTAAGGGAAGGGAGTCGGGGGGTGGAGAGGGAGGGGGCAAGGGGAAGGGGGTAGAAAGGACCCAAACATTATATGCACATATGAATAAAATAAAAATTAAAAATATATATATTGAAAATGTCACAACATGAATTTTTAATTTTCCCCTTCATCATAACAAAGGAAGCCCACAGAAAGAATAATAAATATTTGAAGAGACTTGGCCAAAATCTTAACTTAGTGATTAACCCCAGATGCCCATTTGAATTACCTGGGCAGCTTTCTAAAAGCACAGATGCCTGGACCTCAGTTCTTCTGGCTTGGGGCCTGGGTTGAGGTATTTCTACCTCTAATGTATCTGTCTTAAGCAATTCCTCCCCTCTCTGATAGCAGAATTCCTTATAGGTAAAAATTCACTTTAAATCCAATCAGAGTCTATTCTAAGTATAGTTCAGCAGAAAATAACAAAGGTTCCAAAGGTAAGAGTCCTGAGTTCAAGTCCTGACTTTGCCACTGTGTGAACTTGAGCTTCTTACCTCTCTGGAGCTCAGTGCTCACTCCTTGAACCTTAGTACTTTAAGCCATTTCATCTCCAAGATCTCTACAGACCTTTACCATTCAGTTAGTTATCAATATTATCACTAGTGTTATATTCATAAATTATAACATAACATGGTGAAAGAGATGAAGCTCTGATGTTCTAGCATCCTGGACTCCAATTCCAGCTCTGCCAACTTTGTGTGACCTTAACCAAGTCATTTAACCTTTCTCAACCTACTACACTTCGACATACAGCCTCAAAGAACTGCTATGAAGATTCAATAAAATAAAGAATTTTGCACATTGTACCACTCATCAGTTTACAGTTATTATGGTTACTTATTTTATGCCTTGATTATTGCTGTTTCTGCTGTTGTTACATCTTGTTTGGTAATGAAAAAGTAACTCATTTGGGACAGAGAGGGAGAAATTTCAGTTGAGCTAATTGACATCCTGACTTCTTGGGTTTCTCATGGAGACCAACAGGCAGCTGACACATATGTCAGTCACATAGAGAACTTTCCTAGAAGAGTCTTTGTCTCAGGCGACATTGATGAACTTGGCTGCAGAATCACTATGCAGCTGAACTGCTGACTGTTTCAAGGAGGAGCAACCATGAAAACACTGCCCCAGAAAATGTGGTAATGGATTTCTGTCACCTAGTGAAGTTTGTAACAGACATGTTTGAACCCCACCCCACTCCCTATTCCATCATCTCAAGCTCCTCTCTATCCTGCACCACATCTGGCCAAGTGTTTCAGAGCCTGGATTCACCTGCTGTAACAGAAACCCCAAATCACAATGGCATAAGCCAAAGAGAAAGCATTTTTGGTCTTGCTTTGTTTTAGGTAACTGTCCAGATGAAAGCAACCTAGGGCTGCAAGGCAGATATCAGAGATCTCGGTTCCTACAGACTTCTTGCTCTACTACCCCCAGCTACATGCTCCAGGATGGTTCACCTTGACATTCTCATTCCAGCTAACAGGAATAAAAGGGGGAAGGAATGGAGTGCCTCCTGGGGAGGACTTAAGCCACAGGTAAATTCTGCTTGATCCCATTCACCAGAATTCAGTCACCTGTCCATACCTGCTGCGAGGAGGCTAGAGAGCACATGGTCTTTATTCTGGATTAAAATTAAACAACTAGGAAGGTAGGGAAGAGTGGTATTGAAGGACAAATAGCAGCCTCTGCCATGTGAGTAACGACCTGGGATGAGAAGATTCTAGAACACTGTAGCTGAAGACTTCCAAAGGGTACCTGTCTCCAGGTACATGTACCAGTAGTGTTGGAGCACCATTTCTCTAGAAATTTGGAGGGCACATGTCCTTCTACTGTCCAGCACAAATGTGATATCCTTCTAGTTCAGGAGCAAGGTGTGAAATGCTCCATTGTATATTACTTATTGTTTTTTAGATAGAAAGTTGACTTTATATTTTAGGTCATGTCAAAATGTCCCTTGCTCTAAACAGACCATTCAAAATGTCATTTAATCTCAGGCCTGTCCTTTGATACAAGAGTGCTCCATAAATTACCTGAGGCAAACTGAGTAATTCTGGATTCTTAGACTCAAGTCATGGATTGGTCTTGGGGTGCAGAAAATCCCAGAGGTGCTATAGTTGATGTTCTTACTTACTTCTGGTGTGGTGAGGTGCGAACTGGCTTGGGATTCTCTGAAGTGTTTTTAACACAATTTTCCCACATCACCAACCTTCCTGACAGCCACAGCAGCTATGTGACGTTCATGAACTTCTGCATGGGCCACACCAGCTGTGGTGAAGACCCTGGTGCTGCATTCCCCACTCTCTCCTCTCAGAATTAGTCAGGTTAAAGTCATTCCAGGCCTATGGCTATGATTGTATAGGTATTCACTATGCTTGTAATCATTATGACTACTTCCTAAAGGATCTTTCATTTGTGAGTTGTATAGGGGCAGAAATTGGTCTTCTTTCATTTCTGCCTCCTCGGTACTTAACATGTTTTTGGACCCAAATTCAATGCTTAGTCAACTTACATAACTAAGCATCTACTGCATCTGGGTACCAATCTGGGTACTAGGACTCAGTGATAAACAAAATCCTTGATTCTTGTTGTTTCAGACCTTAGGGTTCAGTGGGGAATCAGTAATGTTTGTGGAAAGAAAGAGGAAAGAAAAAACTTGATAACTAAAGGGAATATCACAGGCATTGAGTCAAAGGACAGACTTTAAGAGTGGAGAAATAAAGAAGCACCCTGGCCCCACAGCCAACGTGGAAGCTCATCTCCGAGGGCCCGGCTCTGACCCTCTGCTCCCTAGTGCAGCCTCAGCTATAATCCACTGAGCTACTCCTTGTCCTGGGAGCTCAGATGGCATGACCTGAAGCAGCCCAGCAAAAGTACCAAGACAAGTATTAGGCACAAAGCAACCAGAATCCTACAAGCCAAGATGAGAAAAAGGATAATAATTTGCTGTAAGAACCATGTGGATCCAACTATATCTACCTTCCTCTGATGCCCTCAAAATGAAGTAAAAGTCAAATGAATATAGACATGCAAGTTCCTCCAGCAGGAAACAACAAATAAATAAACCAGAGCTTATTCATTGGCACAGAGCAGATGCTTAGCTGTGTAGGTTGAATAGCACTGGATATGGGCCCAGAAACAAATTAGATACTAAAGAGGCAAAAATGAAAGAAGACAGAATTTCTGCTCCTATACAACTCCCGAACTCTAATGATTCATCAGGTAGCAGCCTTAATGGTATCAGGAATGGCTAATATTTATAAGATCTTCACCATGGGCCTGGCATAATTTTAGGATGACTGAGACATAGGGTGACTGCATAGGCAAGGGATGAGAAGAGTCTGCTCCACACAGTGACTCAGGATCCCTCTCTAGCAGCTCTACCACCCATTAGAGACATGGAGTTCTTGCCAGATCTGGCTGGCAGTCAGCGAAGGCAGAGAGAACATGAAGAAGGCTTTCCTGCCCTTAGCTGCCTTAGCTGGGAGCAAGCATCTCTTCCACGCAATTTCATAGGCAGCATGTACCCATCCAGATGCAAGAGTGCTGAGAGACCTAGTCTAGTGACTTTCCCATCAAGTGAGTTTGGGGCAAGCCTCTGCTAATGAGGGTTTGAGTTCCTTTTCGTGAAGCCACATAAAGTGGACTCCTGGGCTTGTAAAAAGGAAGCATAAGATGGTGTTTCGTGTAGGAAGAGCTCTGGGTTCTCTGGAGAAAGAATTACATGTGAGAAGAATGCCAGTGAGGAGGGTTCAATCATTCATTTTATAAATGTTTACTGAGTACCTGCTACATGTCATCCAATCTTTGTGGGGCTTACTCTCTAGCTAAGTCTACAGATAAGCAAATGAGCCCTTGGAACTCATTGTGATAAGTGCTCTGATGGTGTAAACACAGAGGGCTGCCTGACTCAGCTGGGTGATTAAGGAAAAGCGAGCTGAACACCTGTCAACCTGATCCCACCCACACAGGGGGATTGCCCCCATCTTCCACTAATGTTTATTGCAGGAGTAGCCAGTTTTTATAACATGAGCAGCTACGATTGGTCTGGGTTTGGGGGTGGGGTAGCCATAACTGCCTTTTCTGAGAATATGGGAACTAGGAGCGGGGAAGATCAGGTTTCTTCTGAATAGCTAAATCTGCAAACCTTTTCAGTGATTGTTTTCTTCAGTCCTGACTGGAGAAGCAGAGGAAAGAAGTTTGACGAGACAGAAGAATGGAGCTGGCTTGCAAAGAAGAGGAGGACTGGAGTCCTGATCCTTACTGTGCTGTGTCTAAGGTTAATTCAGTCTCTGGCCTTGAGTTCCATCAACATTCCAGGACCCTTACAATGAATGCTCCCAGGAGAGAGGGATGGAGGAAGGGGAAAAAAAGGAAAGGAAAGGAAAAGGGGAAGAGAAGGGAAGGACACAGTGTAAGTCTGGGGACTAGGGCTGGGTGTTTTGTGAGGACTTCCGTCTCTAACTTTCTAGTCTTCTGCTTTGTTTGAAATGGTAGTAACAAGCTTGTGTGACTTGGTGAGGGGTGGGAAGGTGGAAGAGAATACCGTCAGAGGGAACAGCATATGCTGCTCCAACAGCACACAGAGTGTAGCCTGATTCACTGGACTACCTGAAACTAACCAGGTGGGAGCCACCTCATCAGCCAGGAGGCCCCAGGACCCTCCTCTCTGGGAGCCCTACGTTACTAATGACGTCTGGCTTTGACTCCCCTCCCCAGACTGTGGTTTTAGTGCCCTGTCCTCCAGGACATATATGTGACTTCCCCTGAATGACTAGAAATTACTGTTGCTGTTAATTTAGTTTTCGAGGTTGGGAAGCGGTTGTGCAGCCACCATTTCCTCCTGACCCCTCACGTAGACGGCCCTCAGGGATCCGAGGAGTGGGAAGCGGATGGGTGAGCCAGAGGAGAGCGGGTGGTAGGCTGTGCAGCGAGCATCTGCACATCAGCAGCAGTCAGGGAACCCAGCAAGGGCAGAAGGAGGCCCTGGTGCAAGGCTGGGTGGGTGGGCAGGGTGTGGTGTTGCCTGGGGGGGGGGGTCAAGGTGTTCAGCCACAATCCTCTTTCTGTCAACACAAACACCCAGGTAGGTTTACTCACCAACTCCTCTCCAGTCACACCCTCCTCTTGTGGCCAGTGCTCCAGTCCATACCTTCACCATCTCACGCCATCCTTCTACAGCGTTGGCCTCCTTCTTCTCTTCCCCTTCCTTGCCCCTGAGCTCCACTAATCTGTTCCCCATGTCTAAAGTGCTGTCATTTCAAGAATGTTCCACAAATAAGACTGTGTAGTACTCCATTTGATATATGTACCACAGTTTGTTTTATGATTGGCTCACTGACAGATATTTGGGTTGTTTCACATTTAGGGCTGTTATGAATAAAGTTGGTATAAACAATTGTGTACAGGGTTTTGTGGGGCCATAACTTCCCTTTTATGCTCTAGTGCAGTTGTCAGATGGTGGGTAAGTGTGTCTTTAGGTTTAGGAGGCACTCTTCCAGAGTGGCTGGACCATTCTAGATTCCCAGCAGTGACAGACGAGCGATCATTCTTCTGCATCCTTGTCAGCATTTGGTGCTGTCACTCTTTTTGTTTGAGCATTGTAACAGGTGTGTAGTGCTATCTCCTGGTGGTTTAATTTGTGTTTTCCTAATGGAAATGGTGTTGATCATCTTTTCACATAGGTGCTCAATAAATGTTTATTGGAAGAAGGATGGTTCCTGCTTCTGGGCTGGACACCGGGGAGAAATGTGTGTTCTTGGCCAGGTTTCTTGAGCCTCAGACTGAGGGTGGGGGTTGAGCTGCCAGAAAGTGGAAATCTGATTATTCCTTTCCCATAATCACCAACTCCCTCTGTGTAAAACAATGGCTGCAGCTCAAGAGGATGCAAGCTTGATTGACAGCCTGATTGATTGGCTGATTGATGGAGGTTGTTAATTCAAACTAGAAAACAGTTGTAATTTTAGGTTCAGAACATTCTCATTTACATATCTGAAAACAAATCTGTTTTTCTTGTTTTTTTTAAAGCCTTATTTACATAAAGAAACAGCTGATGGATGCTAGATTATCAGGTGGACAAGCTAGTATGTAATAAAGAGATAGCGCGGGATAAGATCACAATACTCTGGGTTATTTCATGCAGTTAACCACCGAGAGACTTGACATTGAGCTCTGACTTTACAAGCAGTTTTGGAAGTAAAGATGAAGACATTTTTAATCAGCACCAAAGTGGTAGCTGTCTCTGCCATCTATCTTGTAACTGTTAGCCTTCTCTCACAAAGCTCTGCACATCCCAGGATGAAGTTTCTGCAATGCTTTCTTTGAAAAGGGAGCACTGCTAGCCTTGCAGGACTGCTGTCTGTGTCTGGGGGCTCAGGAGCCCCCTCAGATTATGCCACCAGCAGCAGATAGGTCACCTCATTAACTTGCAGTGATCAGCTCTGTGTTCTGGAATTATGGGTGATTTCTCTTTGCTCCTTTATGCTTATCTGTGTCTACAATTATTTCAACAATCCCCAAAGATATTTAGGTTTATTTTAAAATTTTTATCATACTTGCTTTGCTTAATTTACCAGAATGCAATATGGGACTAAATAAATTTTACTGGCATTTCCAATTACAAGAGGTTAAGGCACATGCTCCCACAAGCTAATATTCCTTGGCATTTGAAAATAGAAAACACAGAACAATTCTTTCCTGAAAAGAAAGGAATCTGCTTTTCTCATTAACTATTGTTGCATTTCTTCCCCAAAGCAATAAGCCCTAAGCATTTACTGGGTTGTTCTGTTTTTCTATTTTCTTTTATGGTAAAACCTGAGCCATTTGCAATGCCCAAGGATGTTGATATTTCAGAAAGATGTGTTTTCCTGGGATGAGTGCGCAGGGAAGGGGTCAGTCTGACTGTGCAGAGCAAATGCCTGACTGGAGAGATGACGCCAACTCTATGACAAGGAAAGAATGAGGGGTAGCCGTGATGACCAAAGGCTAAAGGTCTCCTAAAGTAAACCCACTCAAGTAGGATACAAAAGGTATAATAGAATATAATTCCACCACCAAAAAGCAGTGACATACCGAGTCATACTGCCACATAGATGAACCTCAAAAACACTGTACGTGAAAGAAGCCACACACAAAAGGTCACAAATTGTGTGATTCTAGTGTGTGTGTGTGTGTGTGGTTCTATTTTATGAAATGTTCAGAACAGGCAAATCCATAGGACAGAAAGCAGATTAGTGGTGACAGGGGAGGCAGGGAGAGGGAACTGGGGATGGACTGCTTGATGAGTACGCGGTGTCCTCCGGGGGGTGATGGAAATGCTTTGGAAGGAGACAGAAGTGTGATCTGCAACCTTGTGAACGTTCTAAACACCACTGAACATAATCAGATGTTCCGTGAATTCCACCTCCATAACGACAGCAGATTCATTTTTAGCTTACATTTAACAAAATATTCACTAGCTATTCACTAGCTCTTGGAATAAAAAAACAATGTACTAAGCGTTCATTGTTGCTTTGGGTATCATTTTCCTAAAAACATGAAAAGAAATGCGTGTTGACAAAAGCCCCCAGTTAAACAAGAGTATCTTTGGTTCGTATTTAACTTTCATACAATGGATCCAAGTCTTTATTCCCTTCTTGCAGAAGCATCTACTAAAGAGGATTGTAGACTGAATGTGTGCCCCACAATTCATGTGTTCTAACCCTAATTCCCAATGTGACTGCATTTGGTGACAGGGCTCCTAGGGAGATGATAACAGTGGGACCCTAATCTGCTGGATTGGTGTCCTTATGAGAGGAAACAGCAGATCAGCATAACTCTCTCTCTCTCTCATTCTCTCTCTTTCTCTCCCTTTCTCTCTCTTACACACACACACACACACACACACACACACACAAAGGTTATGTGGATACAGCGAGGAGGTGGCCATCTACAAGCCAGGAAGACAGCCCTCACCAGAAACCCCACCTTGACCTCGGACTTGGACTTGTAACCTTCTGAGCTTGCTCTTTAAGCTTGTAGTCTGTGCTGGTTTGTTATGGAAGCCTGAGAGGACTTCGTTTTCCTCCATCACTTCTCGTGGTCCTTCCATATCAAATCGTGTTCCTTTGTTGCATCATTTCATCCTCAATGTTCTTTTCCTCAGTAATTAAGTGTCCTAATGCCACCAGACCCTCATTTGTCAGTGGATTCACCTGGTCTAGGAGGTCCCCAATAGCATTCTTCATCCGCTTCATAAAACCATCCACTCATTCATTTGAGGTAAGTGAGCATACCACTTACCAGGCAGGATTTGCATTTCCACCCACTAAGTGTGGATTAAAATCTGTAGTTTTCAACTTCCTTGAAGAAATCAGTGGGTACAATCACCTACTTCCTCCCACATACTGTATCTCCCTCATCCGGAGGTTTTCATCTACTCCTTCCCTGTCTTAATCTTTCCTCCCACCCTCGTCTCCACCCTTCTCCACTGGCTCATAGTTTCTCACCCTTAAATCATGTCCATGTATCTTCTTTTTTTTAATTTCTTTTTATTTCTTTTATTCATATGTGCATACAATGTTTGGGTCATTTCTCCCTCCTTCCCCCCGCCCCCTCCCCACATATCTTCTTAAAAGGGAAAAATGTAGCTAGGCACATGTAGCTAGCTCACATTCCCCCTCAACCACACTTTTCCTTACTTGACCCCACGGGACCTTCCTGCACAGAATAGGCCCCACGTGATCTGGCCACCACCTGGAGCACACGTGTCATTTCTGGGTTCACTTGGCTTCTGTTCTTTTCTCATTTGTGCCCCCCAAATTAAAGGAGCTCTAGTTGATATCATCAATATAATAAATACAACCTTAGCCCTGAAATTTAGTGTCAATGTTTGATTAGACAGAAGGCATCTGGATATTAACTTTTTAGATTGTTACTAAAATAAAAGCAAAAAAAAGCTTAAAATTTCTCACAAAACCCAACAACATGCTCGTGTGCCAGCAGAAGCAACCAATCGCACACTGAAAGACACTGTTCATTAGCCTCAGTCTCCTTCTGATGCCACTCTCTCAAGAAATGTCACCTCTGTAATGTCAAGATTGTATGTGTGGCTTGACGAGGCCATGAGCCCAGCTATATGAAACACGACGTGAAGGCATTTTACAGATGATTTAACTTCTACACGCGGTGGACTTTAAATAAGAGATCATCCTTGAGCATCTGGTCAAGTGGCTGGGCCTCGTGCAGTCAGTTGAAGGCATCAGAACAAACACCATTTTCCCATTTGCCTGCCACAATCATAACATCATATAAGCAAAGTCCTTAAATTAAATCTGTGTGTGTGTGCTCGTGTGTGTGTGAACGTGCATAGATCTGGCCCTGGAAAGGAAGAGAGCTCATATATGAAGTAAGAAGTTTGGAAAGACGAGAAATTCCCACCATGTGAGGCAGAGTCCCCCTGTTGAACAGAAAGACAACAGAAGAAGCAGGCGTCACATGAGTCTGTCCCAGGAGGGTGGTGGCAAAGCAGGAGTAGCACCAAGTTCCAGCAGTGACCATAGCAGATCTGCAATGGCCCTGTCGTTGTCAGTAGGTCAGCCTGAAGCATTGTGCCTAGGCTACAGTGTGATTTGGGATGGGGTCCTTGACCTTGTGGCCTTTGAGCCTGGCTCTGCCTTCCAAGGGTCTCAGTGAGCTTGGCAGTGTTTAGGATTTTTTGCTTTGTCTAATTCCTCCTCTTGCTTAATTTAGCCTTAATTTTGGTCTCTGCGCCTTAGAGAATAAAAATGCACATGGATTCGTAGTGTTAACCCTAATACATTCCCATGGCAACAGATGCAGAAAGCCCTAGGAGTGGAAAGTGAGGGTGGGGCGAGCTGGTCATTCAAATGACAAGTGGTCTGGGATTGGGAGCTCAGAAACTGGGTCCTGACTGTGCTACATTCTGTGCCACATTAGGGGACACCCATGTCACCAAATAACTACCTTGGAAAGCAAGTAAGAGGTGAGGAGAGCATCCCTTCTCAGCTTCCATCATGACTCAAGCTGGGGACAAACATTAATACCTAAACATAAAACCTGAACAATTGTATAAAAGGTGCTTTTATCCATACAGCCGTATTCTTTCTACCCACCTACATATAAAATAGTATCAGCTAACGGTCAAGGGGCACTCGCTGCATGCCTGGCACATTCTTTCCAGGTATTAACTCATTTCAGTCTGAAAACATCCAAAGGTGTCAAGATTCCCATTTGCCAAGAGTAGAAATTGACAAATGAGAGGTTAAGTCCTCTGCCCAAGGTCACACAGCGCATCAGTCAGGATAGGCTGGCAGATCCACTGGAAACAAAGATTTCCAAACTCAGAGTGGTTAAAACAACGAAGCTTTCTCCCTCCTGCTGTCTTCCATCCATCACAGTAGCTTCACCGGGGGACCCAGGCCGGTAGATCCTCTGCCATTGCAGCATCATGACAGAGGGAAGGGAACAAGCTAACTGCACTGACTCTTAGAGACTTCTCCCTGAAAATGACATCATCACTGCTACTCACATTTCATTGGCCAAAGCAAGACACGTGGTCAGGTCTGAACTCGAGGTACAATTGATTGCATACCAGAAGAGGAGAAATGGAGCATTGGTTTGTTGCACTGATACCCTGATGGCTCCCATTTTGGTAGAGCCACATTGAACCCAGCATTGAACACTGACTCCACCACCCAAGACTTTCTCTCTCTCTCTCTCTCTCTCTCTCTCTCTCTCTCTCTCTCTCTCTCCTCCCTCCCTTCTCTTCTTCCCTCTCCTCCTGCTCTCCTGCTCTTCCTTACCAATTAACACTTTGGAAACAAAACAAAAGAAATAGAAAGCAAGAGACATTTTACTCCTCAATCCTCCATCCCAGACAATATGCAAATTTGTTTAACTAAATGACTTGCAAGTTTGTTCTTAGCCTGGTGTGAGGATCATTAATATATTACTCAAAATATCTGATCATCACTCAAACTCTGGTTCTATCCCAGCCTAGTTTCCAAAAACCAATCCCTCAGGGATGTGTTACAGAAATCTTTATAAACTGCTCCCCCAACCCACCAAAGCATATGAAGTCCTCATAGGTCAGTTTTGCTTTGAAGCTATTCATTAGTTTGGATTTTCACTAGATTTTCTTTTATTGATGACATTTTGGATATATTTCCAAGCAAAATGCAATCATCTGTTAAATCCTTACAAGGGAGTTCTGTTTTGGGGGAAAGAAAAAGAACACCTTAATCTTAACAACAAAAATAACCAGGTATAGTTAAAGATAAATGAGATGGACAACTTTAAGGATATACACATCTCCATATACCTCACTATGTGTTTGTGGAGAACTGAAAATTCTTTAAAAACCTTCTTCCCCCAAAGGTATTTGCAGACAGAACACATTTGTGACTGAGGTTCCCAAATGCACCTACTTATGGACCAATCCCAGGCTGTCTTTCTCAGTCGTCTTCATACCGGGACTTTGAGATGCCAGAGCTATCTTTCATTGAGTAGGAAATGGAGCCCACCATGGTCACATCTCCAGAGTCCTAGATTGAAGCCCTGGTCCAATGACATACCACATGACACATGACTTCACATGGCCTGGTAGAAGCAGCCTGGTTGCAGCATGTGCCAGTTCACCTAAGGCAGTCTTGGATATCCAATTTTCTGCTTTGTGGAATGAGGGTGCCACCTTTAGAATGTTGTGGGAAGGGTTAAATTTGGTAACCTAAATACTGTCCCTATATCAGGAATGACAAATAGACTTCATTTACTGACAGTGCCAATTCTCCGGAGCCCTGTGTTAAGAAGGATTCTGACGACAGCTCATCTAGGTTCAAAGGAAAGAATGCTGAATTAGGATGTATCTAGAGATGGAGGACTGATGGAACCCCAATGTGCCCTCCAGACCAGCCTGGGTTCTCTTACCTTTCAATATCCAGGCCCATGTGTAATGCCAGTTACTGTGTTGATGTCAACTGTCAATCCCAGACACTTGCAGCTCCCAAAGCCCAGATGTAAGTGGACCACCTGCCCTTTCCCTGATGGCTACCATTTGCAAAGCAACTGTGTCTCCTGTTTACTCCTCAATTACAATGTGCTTCCTTCTTATTACAGAATAACTGGAACCATTTTAACAACTGCCATCCAGTCCTTCAGAAACCACAAAGAGACTTAAAGAAGCTGGTAGGACTCAGGGGGTCAGCACCCAGGTCCACCACCAAAGAACTAACCTCTGATCCTCCTTCCTAGCTGCATTTTGGAACACTGCACTGCCAAGGCCATGATAAAACAAGGGAGCCCTCAACTGTGCACAGCATATCTCTGGCTTATCAAGCATATTTTTTTACTTTAAATTACTCCTGCCTGAGTGACAGGGAGTTAATAGTTGTTTCGCTTCCAACAATTCCATAAAAAGAATAAGCCATTCCACCTAATTGCAGAAACCTACATCATTCATTCATTCATTCATTCACAAATATTTACAGAATGCCTTCTCTGTTCCACATGCTATTCTAGAAGACAAAGATGCAGCAGTAGACAGAACAAAAAAATCGCTGACCTCATGGAACTTATATTCTAAAGGACAGACAGACAATAAAGGAGACAAAGAAGTAAAACAAGCTGGTGTGGTGGTACACACCTGCAATCCCAGCTACTCAGGAGGCAGAGGCAGGAAGATCCCAAGTTCCAGGCCAGGACAGGCAAGGTTAATGAGACTCTATCTAAAAACCAAAATACAAACCAAAGTGCTGGAGGACATGGCTCAAGTGATATAGTGTGCTTGCCTAGCATGCATTAGGTCCTGAGTTCAATCTCAGTACTGCCAAAAGAAGAAGGGGAAAGAGGAACTATGCTAAGTGGTGACAAGTGACGGCAAGGATGGGTGGCAGGGCCGTTGCACTTGGACTGCAAGGGAAGGGAAGACATTTTCTGGGTGGAGAACTTGTCTGTGCCCTGCTTCCTCAGGGTCAACAAGGCCATACTGCTTCTTCACGCTCTCCTCACCTCATAATTTTACAGGGTGGTTTAGATTAGGTGGCCCAGTTAGACTTCTTAACTAAGTTATGTCCCCCACCCCATCCTGTGGCTCTGCACTGGGCAGGAGGCACTGACTGGCCTTCACAGCTCAGAACAGCATGGTGTCTTTTTTCCTGTTTGCAACTGCTCCTTATTGGAGATAGTTCCCACAAAGACCCCATAGGGGAGAGGGACAGGATCCAGGTAAAATTTGGGCATTCAGAACCCTGAAGTTAATGTCATTTCAAATTATACCCCAAGTCTCCACCAAGAACTTGGCCCACAGTCACTGCTACTTGAATTTCAGGCTTTATTACTGAAGCTGCTCTTGGCATGTCTCCATCCTTAGTCCATCTGGTGAGAATTCCCTTGCTGGACTGTGAGCTCCTCTGTGACTGGAAGACCCAACACCAGCTCCAGAATGTGCAGTCACTCTGCCTTCCAGAGGTCTCAGAAGCAAATGCCCTGGAAGCCTGAGGCCAATGGCAGCCCAGACCCCCATGGAAGGTGGCCCAGGAGCCCTCCTGGACCCTCAGGAAAGTTCTAGACCTAAACTATATTTCCATGATCCCAAAAAGCATTAAGACCAACATGCAGAGGAGCCAGCATATTCAGAAAAAATTCTAGTGGCTTAGACACCACACTGCTCCTGATGACCCAGCAAAAGGGGACTTGGCACCAGTCTTGTCTGCTCTTAAAAAGATGGACTTCTAGCATCAATGTCTACACCCAGGAGCCAGGATCGACTTCACGTTTTCAACCTACTAAGAATCCTTGCCAGGCAGACACGTTCATAGCCATGCAGGAGTAAGTAAGAGTTCCCACTTTGAAGATGTGGAAATTGAGACTCGAAGAGGGCAAGGTGGCCACCCAAGGTCACAAAGCCTTGACTGTCAGCCTTGTGGCAAGCTACATGGCCAAGCCAAGAGTTGGCAGTGACAAGGCTGCCTGGTGAACATGGCCTAGGCGAGGTTGACACTTGGAGAGCTATTCTTCCAGAGCTCTGCCCTGTGTCCTCCCTCATCCTGGATGACCATATCTGTACAGCATGGCCTTCTCTCCTTCCTACTCCAAAAGCAGGAGATATTGGCCGTCACTCAGAAAGAGGCTTAAGGGGATACAGAAGACTGTATTGAGCTGAACCAATCACACACACACACACACACACACACACACACACAGTGACTTATTTTTCTGCAGCCTTTTGCATTATAACTTCTGTCCAAATTACTCTTCCCAGGGACAGATCAGTGTAGGCTACTTCTATTTCCCATAAACACCTGCAACCCTGTTATTAATAACATCTTGTTGATAAGCTCATTAGAACAGGGTCTGGAAGAGCTCAATGGATGGCACCAATTGTTTCTATTACTCTGGGTTGTGTAGGAGAAATCAATTTACGCCATCATCAAGAGCAGCCTTGAAGTGGGAAACTATAAACAGTAGAAATGAGTGAGTCACGCAGTCCATGTCTTGTCCCTCAGCTTCTGCAGACTTGGCTGTCTTGACCCAGGTCTACGATGGTATGGATACCTTGCCATCTCAGGCTGGCCTCCAGGGAGCTACTTGGCAAGACAACTACAATGTGAGCCAGAATTCCATGTGTGCAGAGGAGGAGTTCCTGTCTCCCTACATAACTGCCCTTGATCTCCTGGCTGTGTTGACACTCACGGGGGCAGCCCTCACCTGATGAGAGTCAGTTAGGGAAGAAATTTTCCCAGCTTCCTGCCCCTCAGAGGACAATGGCCAGCTGGTTCCTATAAGTCTCCCAGTGAGTTCATTATGGATCGAGACCTGATTGCTTGTAGTATTAACCGTCACTAACTCTCCCTTTAATGGTGTTCTCACCTCCCTTCCCCCACCCAATTTTGCTTCTTGGAGATCTTTGGCATCCGTCTCTTTTTGATATTAACCCTCTCTTCCTAACCAAAAGCACATCTTTAAGTTGTACATAAAAATCAAGACCACAAATGCAAACATCACCCCCACTTCACCCTCAAATAGACACAAACTAGCAGGCAGATTTCAATACCAGATGCTAAGCCAGGGTCAGTGTGACTGCCCAGGTAGTCTGTAGGCCAGGTGCAAGGAATCTGGTGAGCACCAGATGCAAGATCAGTTTCTTCCATTATTTTTGTGCATTGTTCACGACTTAATAAAATCCTTTAAAATTTTTCTAAACCTCTCGGGGAATAAAAAATAATAGTGCTTTGTAACAAAAATACTTTGAAACAAGTATGGGTTCTGCTCACCTGTCTACTGATTTCCAGGGTAGCTGCCATCTTAGTCCTGACCCTCACCCCTCACTGGGCACAAGGATCCCTGTGATCAAGTGGAGTTGCAGGCTTTCACTGAGGCTCATGAACCATCAGGGATCCCTCTGTTCTTCCTCCAAGAAACTAAGCTGGCCTCATCTTCTGCATGACCCTCTGTTGCATCCCAACAGAGCTCAATGAAGTGGGAGAAGACAGAGGCTTACCTGGGTCAGCCTTGGTGGGACAGCCAGCTCTGCCCACTGCAGAAAGTGTGACGTGCAGGCTCTCCTGTCACTCCTCTGTTCCTCAAAGACTCGAAGCTACTTCTGCCTTTGTGCTTAGTGTTCTGTGGAGCCAGCTCTTTACCTTGTTGGCTTGACTACAGTGTTAGCTAGACTGGTCCTTCAGTTACCAGCTCAGCATCACCTCTTCAGAAAGGTCTTCTCTAGAGGTGCCATGGAAGGTGACTGCCACCATTAGCCATTCAGTATCTCCATGTCTGTTTCCTTCATGAACACTTAACTGTATCTTGAAGCATCTTGTTTACTCATTTTGTCACTTACTGCATGTTCCCCAACCCTGTTTTCTCTTTAAGAACATAACTCCATAAAAGCAGGGAACTCAGCTATCTTGTGGTGGAATTCTAAGACAGTCTTTGTCTTTGTCTGTTCAGGCTGCTGTAACAAAATACCCTAGACCGGTTGACTTATAAGCAATATATGTTTATTTCTCAGAGTTCTGAAAGCTGAGAAGTCCTAGATCAAAACTCAGAAAGATTCCATGTGTGGCAACAGCCTGGCTGTCTTCTCACTGTAATATCACATAGTGGAAGGGTGCGAAGGAGCTCTCTGGGGTCCCTTTTATAAGGGCACTAATGCCATTCATGAGAGCTCTGCTCTCCCGACCTAAGTCACCTCTTCAAGTCCCCACCTCTTACTGGGGATTAGATTTCAATATATGAATTTGGAGTGGATGTAAACATCAGTCTATAGCTCTCCCTGAGATTCCCGGCCCCCGGTGTGTGCCTATGATTCTTTGTTAGTTGACTGAGTACTGCTATGAAGGAATGGTCCCAAATCAAGAGAGTCTAGGGACGGGTCCAGAGTCATTCACAGAGAAGTTAGTCAAAGTGAAAAAGATTCAACACAGGAGTGATAGTTCTTGCTCAGGAGATAGAGGGGATAATGTGACAAAGAATGCACGCAGCATTTAGGAGGTAACAGCAGCTCCTGGCAGATGGACAATAAAGAAACAGGGACATCAGTCTTACAACCACAGAGAACTGGGTTCAGCCATATAATGTGAACCTGAAGGACAATTCCAAGCTCCAGCGAACAAGGCAGCCCTCCAGAGGCCTGATGGTTGCCTACAGGACCCCCGCAGAGAATCCACGCCCAGGCTCAGTTCCTCAGAATAAATGAACGGATTGTTGTCTTGAGGCAGTAAGGTCTGGTAACTTATTAAGTAGCAATAGAAACCTAACACATCTGGAACAGTCCCATTAAGTGAATAAGTGAATGATCAAATGAGTGTTAACCTTGGGGTTCGGAATCACCTTGCAGGCTCAGACTCCTCTCTCACCCACCATCTGTGCTCACTTTGTGATGTCAGGACCGAGTCAGGCTACCACAGTTCCTGGCGGGGGAGAACTGATTCCCAGAGCAGATCAGGTAGGAAGAGGAGGCGTGGGTGCTGGGCAGACCAATAGCCTGGCCTCTCCATCATGGGTACCCAAACACGTTCAGTCGCCTTCTGAGAATGTGCCTGTGTCATCCTCCTCACAGACCCTCCCAGCAGGAGACCCTTTCCCCTGGAAACCAACATACAGTATTAAGTCCTGATGTCCTCAAAGTCATTTTTCAAGTGAACACAACCAAAAGTTAACAAGACTAGGGAGGGGAGTGAAGGACGGGTGTAACTGAACTCTGCTGGCTCCTTTTAAAAGAAAATGTGTGCTAATCTCATGCAAACTGAGAGGTACCTGAGAGAAAGGAGGATTAAAAGGTGAAATACTGCCACTCATCGGAAGAGAAGAGCCTGCAAAGGAAGCTGACGTCGGACGGCTGGGGCCCTCAGCTGCCCAGGGCTGAGTTTTAGACAGAAGCAATAGGGCTCCACCAAGCCTAATGCCACCTTGCCAGAGAGTTGCACCGTGACAAGAGTCACTTAAGAAGAGCAAGTTTAATTTGGCAATCCAGGTGCCCTTTTGTTATCCTGGATTTACCATACAACGGAGAGAGAGCAAGAAAAGGATCAAGATAAATTTGTATTTGACAGTTCTGCTTGGGATTAAGTACATACCTGCTTGGAAAATGAAAGCTGTTGTTTGCTCAGGCAAATAATTCGCAAGACCCTATCTGCTGGTGAAGTAGCTCAAGGTGTGGGTCCTGAGTTCAAACGCCAGTACCACAAAAAAATAAAAATAAAAGCTGTTCCTTGCTTTTTCTCATGGTCAAAGCATACAAAAGCAACAAAATGTGTTAAAGGGACCTGGAAATTTACAAAGCTCTGTCCTTTTCTCATATGGGAAGAAAAAAATCAGAGCTAAGAATGAGCCTGAGGAGATATGTTCAGACTCAAGTACACTTTCCTCTGGGAGTTTGTGGATTGAAAGAATAAGCCTCTCCTCTGCAGACCTCATTTTAAAATAAAATAACTTTCTGTTTATCCGGCTGGCATTAGGGTACCATGGAAATTTTTGGTCTTCAAGATCTTTTAAGACAATTTATTTGACTGGGGCTCACAGAGTGCACAGGATAATGACAAAATTTTCCACTGATTTTAAAAGTATATTTTCCAAGGATGTTTAATATGTGGGGGTAAAAAAAAAAAACCCTTAATTTCTCAAACTAAGTTCTAACTTTAGTCCTATGAAGTGAACAAGTTAAGAGACGAAGGTTCACATATAGACTCTGGTTTCAGATTATTGTGGACATTTCTGTGTGTCTGCATTGTGTGTGACTGGGGAATTAGTGCCACAAAAAAACTCACACACCCCCTTCATTTCTGAGCAGTTAAATTATGGTTAACAGTCTCTTCCTTATTTTTTTTCTACATTTTCCAGTTACCTATCTGAATTTAAGTTATTTTACAATCAGGAAAAAATACTATAACTTCAGCCATGTTTTCCAAAATAAGAGATAAGTGCTCTAAACGTTTATAGAGGCCATGCCAGTGGCCCTTTTCAAATATTTGTATGTCCCTAATTATGGAAACAATCAGGTTGCCAATTCTCAAACTTTCTGGTCTAATACTCCCTTACAAACTTAATATACCAAAAAGATCAAAGAACTTTTGAGTGTATTATATCCACTGATAAATTAAAACTGAGCCAGCAGAGTGGCTCAAGCAGTAAGAGTGCCTGTCTAAAAAGCATGAGGCCCTTAGTTCAAAACCCCACCGCTCCCAAAAAAAAAAAAAAGAAAAGAAATTAAAACTGAGAAAAAATTGAAATATTTATCAATTCAGTTAAAAATTATAACAAACCCATTACATGGTAACATAATGTATTTTATGAAACTAGCCATATTTCCCCAAATCAAAAGTAACTCAGTGCAAAGACAGATCGTCATCCCTGTTTGCAAGCGTGTTTAATGTTTAATGACTGGCTTCACATCCGCTTCTGCATTCTGTCTGCTGTGATCCATCGTTTGGCTTACTGTATACAAAGAACATCGGATCTCAGGACAAATGCATACGTGAAATAGAGAGGAGCAATTTAAGAACCTTTTCAGATAATTGTGGATACTCCTTTCTACCGCACCATCCTAGGTTCACTACACACTGCTTGTTCATCTCAGATCAATGGGGGATGGTGGAGGAAAGGAGGGGCTCTCACTACAGTCACAGGGGACCCATACTAAGGGAGCACTCATCTTAAATGTGACCACTCACCTCGCTAGAGGAAAAGGAGGGGTCTGGAGGATCCTGCATGGGTAATTGGATCTTCTGCCCAGAAGTGATACTGTTGCATGTACTTGTCATTGGCCAGATGAGTCACATGACCCCATCCAACCACATGAAACTGGACGGTGTGATCCTACCATGCTCTGAAAACTGAAAGGAACTGGACATGATTGGCAACTAGCCCAAACAACTACCACAGGGTGTTTCAAGTGAGTTTTTGTGTATATAGTTATATAATTTCATACATATAATTATGGTCATAGAAACTATTCAGATAGAAGGGATTATGGCAAAAATAGAGTCGATGGGTTTGATTGAGACACATTGTGTTTATATGTGGAAGCATCACAATGAAACTCCTGGATGTAACCAACATATGCTAATAAAAACGGGGAGGGAAAGCCACACGCTTTGCCCTCCCTACTAAATCAAACACCCTTCCGAGAAATCGCATCTCTTGCTTTACTTGAAACCTTCCACTCTGTGCTCTGCACTTAGGCGGGTGGGTCAGCCCTTCTGTTTCACTCCACACTGTGAGTCACAGTTTCTCTCTTCCAATGTAGAACTTCAGAACTTCTTTCTTCACAATAGACTATAGACATATTTTCTCTCCAGTGCTAATTCTTAAAGATGGATATAGGGTACCTTTATTTAGCCAAAGTACTGTTGAGGAAAAATTGAATTGCCCTTTTTTCCTGTCATAAAATTGCAGTGAACATCTCTTATAAGTGTACATGCATGTATTCTAAAAGCCATATATTCCCAGGAATCAAATAGGATACTATATTTCAAATGATGATAGATACTGCTAAATTTCTCTGTCCAAAAGCTGAAATCATTTACCCTCCAGTTAATAGTGTGTATAAATAAATCCATGCTTCCAAGACTTCACCAGTTCTGAATATTATAATCGCTTGCATTTTTTCAATCTGTTGAGTAGGAAATGCTGACTCATAGCAATAACTTTCATTTGTATTTCTTTCATTATGAATTAATTTATGTTTTGGGTTTTGTTGACTATTACATTTCTTTTTTATGAATTGCCTATTCATATATTTTGCCCATCTTTCTACTGTCTAGCTGGCCTTTTATTACCATCATGGTTTCTGTGCCCCTCATGTCCCCCTTCAAGAAATGATTGATTCTTCATTCATTTGCAAAGAGGTGGTTCTCTGTCTGTCTCTAGCTTCCAGTCCTTTCAGGGTTGGCCTCAGGTTTCCAGCCTGGGCCCCATCTTCTCAGGGAAGACCCCAGTCAATGACTCAGCAAGAAGAGAGAACATCCAAAAGAGAAAGAAGATGGCTACTGTAGGCAACTAGAAGGCAGAGGCAAACAAGGGACGTGCCCACACACATGCCAGTATCTGTTCTACATCAACTCCTCCAGTCCTCTTACCACCACAGTGGCTTCCTTTGAGAGTGGAGTTTTTCTGTCTCCTAAGAAAAGAGGAGGAAAGAAAGGCAGGCAAAGCTGTGCTTTCCCTGGGCTGGCTCTGATGTAGAGCCCCCATTGCACCCCAGGTGGGCTCCTCTAGTAGACAATCTTTGCTGGACACTCAGGGGTCTGGGCTTGTGCATCATGGTCTAGTGCTCTCCCTGCCACCTGTGCTTCCTCCACTTTTCCTTTCCCCAGAAACATCACGCACTCCAAACCCCCTCGCCACACCTGCCTCCTGGAAAACAACCTGTGGCAACAAAAAGACTAGACTTCATTGCATTTACAAAATATTTCATCCTCATTTGCAGATTTTCTTCTGACTTGGTTTGTAGGTGCTGTCTGGCAGAATCTTCCATTTCTTATGTAATAACAATGACTAACTTTTCTTTATATCTTCTGGAGTTGTATCATCCTTAGGAAAGTCTTCTCTATGCCACAAGTATAAAAAAAAATCACCAGGTTTTCTACTTTTATGTTAATGTTTTTAATGCTTAAATCTTGATCCCTCTGAAGTGTTTGGCAGGGGGATTTAGGCAGGAATCTGGCTGTGTGGTTTTCCAATGACTAGCCAATGCCCCCACCAGTTACTGACATCCACACTTACTACTTTGAAATGCCACCTATCATACATTGGGTTCCCTCTGGGCTTAGTTGTAAGCTTTCTGACTATCTTCCACTTTTCTGACTATCCTCCACTTTTTAAATAATCTGTCTGTATCTGAATGAACACCAAACAGTTTAACTACTCTAGAATATGTTCAAATATACTACCTGGAGTAGATTTTTCTAGATTGCTTTCTCTTTCTACTCTCTTACTGTTTCTTCTTCCTGGCTGAACTTTTGAATCATTGTGCCAAGTTCCAAAGGGAAGGAGAGAGAGAGAGAGAAGGAGAGAGAGAGAGGAAAAGAGAGGGAGAAGGAGGGAGGGAGAAAGAAAAGGAGGGAAAAGGAGGGAGGGAGAAAGAAAAGGAGGGAGAGCAGAGGCCAAAAGGGAAGGAGAGGGAGAGAGAGGGACAGAGGGAGGAAGAGAATAATCCCTGTTGGCATTCTGTTGAAAATTGTGGCTAATGCCCAATTTCTTTTGGGAGAGTTGTCAACCTGACAATCCTGAGTCTCTATATGCTCATTTTCTTCTCTGTTCTGTGCTTCAGTAATTTTCCTCAAACATATCTTGCAAATTTTTCACTAAGCTTCTTGCCAGGCACTATGACCTAAATGTTTGTGTCCCCTCAACATGCATGTGTCGAAAACCTAACCCCCAGTGTGATGGAGTTAGGAGGTAGCAGTCTAGGAAGACCATTAGGTTATGAGGACAAAGTGCATTGAATAAGATTAGTGTTCCTATAAGAGGCCCAAGGGAGCTCATTCAACCCTCTACCACGCGAGAACACAGTGAGAAGATGCCATTTATGAACCAGGAAACAGGCCCTCACCAGACACCAAGCACACGAATGCCTTAACCTTGGACTCCCCAGACTCCAGACAGTTTGAAATAAATGCCTGTTGTTTATAAGCTACCTACTGTGTGGTATTTCGTTATAGCAGCCAAAATGAATTAAGACTCCGGATATTTCACTTGACTTTGTACTTTCATTTTATTTATTTATTTACATTTATAATTTTTGGCCTTAAGAAAGCACTTTCTACTATACATTTCAAAAAACTAGAAGAAATGACTTTGAAAGTTTTTACCGTAAGAAATGATAAATGAGATGTTTAGCCTGACTCAGGTTATGTTACTCATGGATACATTTTATACGGTGTCCATGCATCAACACACTAAGTGGTGTCCCATTAATAGGTACAATTTTTATATTTTTATGTACAAGTTAAAAATAAATGTAAACAGAAAACAAAAGAAAGCTCTTTTCTTTCATTATACCAACAATATAACTGGTTATAAATAAGAACCATTTCCTAAGGTCTTTTTGTTTCTAATACAATTTAGTCAATTCTTCTGCATTTTCTGATATACAAACATATCTGAAAAATTATTATAATTTTGTTCCATCTTTTAAAATGTGATTGCCTTTTTTGTTCTTTTGCTTCTAATTCTAAGACTATGTGCCAGTAGTAATGGTTTGGTGGAGATACTTGTGTTGTTTCTAGGATGGAGACTATAGCTTCCAGTAATTCAGAGTTAAGAATGATTCCAAATCATTTATGGAATAAAGTATGTGATACCCAGGTATTACCTCAAAATCAGCTAAGGCGGGGAAAGTAGTGTCGTGTGTACTTGTATATATAAATAGTCTCTATTTTGTGTAAATGAAACAAGAGGATTAAACATGGATCGTTGTGGGAACTGGGTGATGGGCATGTGAAGCTTCACTATGTCACGCTCCCTACTTTTGTATATGTTCCGCAATAAAACACGAGGCTGGAAGACTTCAGATTTGAGAATTTTAAGAACATTTCTGCTCTTCTCCTCCTGGCAACCACCCACTAACACCACAAGGAGAATGAGAAACAGAAACAATCACTGATAAAACCAGGGGAGGTTTTTCAGCCGCAGGTACAGAAGAAGGAAAACGGATGTCTGGGACTGGAGAAAGGGGAATTCAGCAGAAATTAAATGTCTCCAGATCCTGGCAGCTGGGAACACCCTAGTAAAAACATGGTTCCCTTTCCACAATTTCTACCACTCATCGCGTCCCACCCATGGACATCACACTCCCAGTCGGCTTCTGGGAGACACACACAAATACAACCATCAGGCTTTAGCGGGAAACATCCAAGAGCACACAGAAACAGGAACTCAGAGAAAATGGTCACAATGCAGAGCCAGAAGAGAACTTCAGGAAACTTAGTATCTACACAGTGCTAACAAAAATACTGCATCCATCTATAAAACAGATGTTGAAATTTAGCAGGAACACTAATTGCTTAACCATTTTCACTTCTGAAATATACCTGAATATCAGCAAGTGAATGAACTCATTTGTTCATTCTTCTTCCTATTGACTTTTAGGTTGATTTTTATTATTTACTTACTGATTTCTATTACAAACAATAATACAAACCATGCTGCTACTTGCTTCCCAAGACTGTGGTAGGATTAATTGCTGGGAAGGGAGGTGCCATCTCTAGTAAACTTCATCATTTTTTTTGTATTAATCTCATCTTTCTTGATACTGATCTTCCCTTTCGTATGTTTGTTCTCTAACTCAGTAAGGTTTGCCATTAATAACTTTGTAAAAATTAACTCCTTTGAATTTTCCTAATTTGAATGTGCGATTTGGGACACTGATATCTATCCCCATATCCCCAATCACTGCTTTTTGGTCTTAAGGTCTACTGTGTTTTATCTTAAAATAGCATTCATTTTGGTATCTTCCCCTGTGTATCTTTTCCATTACAGACGTTCCTCACCTTCCTATGGGGTTATGTATGTCCCAATGAACCCGTTAAGTTGAACATTTCAGAAGTTGAAATGCACTGAACCTAATGAACACAGCAGCTTAGCAACACAGCACACCATACAGTGTCAGTTCTTTTCCCTCTTGATCAGAAGGCACCCGGAGCTGGGCTCACAACCACTGCCCAGTATGGAGAAAGGATTGTACTACACACCACTAGCTCAAGAAAAGACCAAAATGCAAAATTCAAAGTATAGTTTCTATTCAACCCATTTCATTTTTGTGCCATCGTAAAGTGAAAAATCCTCAACTGAACCATGTTAAGTTGGAGATTTACAATGTTAAGTATTTCACTTTAGGTTTTGGTGTGTCTCCCATAAACATCAAGTTGACAAATCTGGAGGGAGAAATAAGTATGAACCTAAGAATCTTTTTTTTAGCTGGCAAATTTAGTCAATTTATGTTTATTGTGTCTTCATATTTATTTGAGCCATTTCACATTACTTTTTACTATCTCTACTTGTTCTGCATTTTCTCACTCCCTTCATCCTCCCTCAATATACTTTTGTGTATATTTGTGAATTCATTTTTTTCCTTTGTTGTTGTGCTGGGTGGGGGTACATTGTGGCATTTACATTTACAAAGGTTCTTAGGATGTATCAAATATATTTGAATTCATCCCCTCTCCCCTAGTTCCTGGAATAGGTTCAACAGGTATCATTTTTGCATTTACATACATGTGTACACATTATTTGCACTGTATTCATCCTTCTACCCCCTTTGCCTGCCACCCCCCTACACTGGTGCCAACCCCCACATACAGTTTTTTTCCTGTTTCCTCATTTCACTTTTTTGCTTCTGGTTTGGAAGTTACAACTTTTTTTTTTTAGTGGTACCCTTATATTTATCATGCATAATCCAAATTATTTATCATCACTTCTATGGCTATCTTTACCCTATTCAAAGACAGTTTTGCAGGACTCACAATTCTAGGTCAACAGAGATTGTCTCTAAGCGCTTTGACGATATACTTCAATCATCTTCTGAAATCATTATTGGTATGCATTGGGCCCTTGTATCTCTGTGTTCCTATTTTCCATCTGTTCTGGACTATTCTCACTTTATTTTTGAAGTTATCTCACTTCATCTTTTTTATTTCTTATTCTGATCCCATGCAGAAAAGGACAGTAACTTCCCATTACCACCCCCAGGCACCAATCAATCTACTTTGTCTCTACAGTTTTTCCAACTGATCTTTGGTAAAAAGTGTAAAGGCAACTCAATGAAGAAAGGATAACCTTCTGAAGAAATGGTGCTATATCAACTGGACGTCCATATGCAAAAATAAATCTCAACACACACTTTACATCATACAAAAATCAGTTCAAAACCATCCAAGACCTAAACATAAAACTATAAGGCTTTTAGAAGAAACCAAGGGGAAAATCTTCATAATGTTAGGTTTGGTGATGAGTTTTAGATAACAGCACCAAAAGGACCCTCGCTGAAGAATTATTAAAGTGGACTTTATTAAAGTTAAAAACATTTATTCTTTAAAAGACAATCCAAACTGGAAGAAAAAGAGTTGCAAAACACAAGCCTAATAAAGAACTCATGATCAAAACATATGAAATTCCTAAATCTCAACAATGTATCAATCCAACTTTCAAAATATTGGCAAATAACTTGAACAAACAATTCATCAAAGAAGACATATGAATGGTAAATAGTATATGAAAAGGTGCTTGACCTCATATTTCATTACGGAAATGAACTCAACCATGAGATACACTGTAGCAGGAACTCGTTCATTGCTGAGAAGAGGTAAAAGAAGAGTCACTTTGGAAACATTTGGCAATTTCCTATAAATACACCTTATCGAATGATGCATTAATCCCATTCCTCAGTATTTACTCCACAAAAAAGAATTAAAGACCTGTACATGTATGTCAAATGATGAACTGATACATCCATAGTTTGGAGTGCTCAGCAACAGAAAGGAATGAACCACTGATTCATACAATGTGGATGAATTTAAAATACATTTTGATAGGCAAAAGAGGACAGACCCAAAAGGCTATAAATGGTACGATTCCACCATTTATAAGACATTCTGGAAAACTAAAATTATATGCTGGGAAAACAAATAGGTATTTGCCAGGGGGTGGGGGAAGTGTTAAGTACAAAGGGGGTTCTACGGTGATAAAACTGTACAGCACTGCACTAGGGTGGAGGTCACGACTACGCACTTGCAAAACTCACTCAATGAACTTTGTTGTATGAATAAATAAAAGCAACTTTCAAAGGATCCCACATGGAACACAGAGTATGACCACTGAATCTGTTTTATAAATGTGTGACAAACCTCAATGAAGAACATGGGGAATAAAAGGAACTAAAATGGTGTTTTGACCATATACTCTAAGGCTAAAGACCAGAAACATATATAAAAACTGTACTTGTGATTAACTTCTCAGAAGGATACGCTTAACTATTCTGAAACCACTTTTTAAAGCATACTAGATTGAACAAATAAGTTATGAACTGTAGCTACAGGGTTTAAAAAGTAAAGTTTTTCACTGCACAGAAAGAAGTTACAAATAAGCCAAGATGTAAGACTAGAATGAACCTTGAGGCACTGGATTATAGTCAGTGGAATATCAGGTTATATTAGGTAGGTTTTGAACTAACTACAGAGATGTGTATGTATATATTGACCAGTATACATATCCCAGCTCAGTTCACTGAGGCCTAGCAGTGATACTCCAACAGCACTAGGCACACCCAACACCCAAATATTAGTTTCTAAATACCATTCTCCAATAAAAAGAATCATAGTTCCTTGGAGATACAGCTGATTCTAGGACTAGTTCCAGAAAGAAAGGATTCAGGAAAAAAAAAAAAGGGTGGGGGGAATGTTAAAGGACTTTAGAAGCCAATCTCAGAAAGCTCCCAATAGCCAAAGTTGAAACAATTTGCACAATTTAAATAGCAACGGCATTGTATTTTAACTCAAAGGAAAAAAACCCGATGAGCTCATATAAATACGAATGATCAAATAAATTTAAAAATGGGAGAAAGGAAATGTCTTTAAACAATTCTAAATAATATATGTAAATACTCCCCCTCTCCAGGAAGTAGAGCTAAAATTCTCTCCCCTTTAGTGTGGGTTTGACTTAGTGACTCTCTTCCAAAGAATGGAGTTATCGAGGTGTATGTGTGGGGAACAGTAACTTAAAAGTGGAAAGCCTAGCAGACACCACCTTAATCGCTGAATCCTATCAACTGCTGGTAACAAACATGATATGATACACTAAGGATATATCACTTCTGTGCTATCTTTCCTGATAAAACAGTCTCAATGTAGTCATGAGAACATATCAGATAAATTCACACTGAAGAACTTCCTAAAGTAACTGACCAGTATTCTTCATAATGTCAAGGTCATCAAAGACTAAGAAAGTATCATTAGCTGAGGACACAGAGGGACACTGATGACTAAATAAATACAATGTGGTATCCTGGCTTGGATCCTGTAAAAGGAGGACATTAGTGAAAAAATCCCAATGAAGTCTGCATTTTATAAATATTGTACCCATGTTAATTTCTCGGTTTTGACAATTACATGTTTACATAAAGTGTTAACATTAGGGAAAGCTTAGTGAAGGGTACAAAGAACATCTCTGAACTATCTTTGTAACTTTCCCATAAATGTGAAATTAGCACAAAATTAAGTAGTTATCTAAAAAAAAAGTACAGGAAAGACACAGTACTGGAAGCACAGCTGTATTTAAAATTAAGAAAAGAACTTTCAGAAGATTATACGCATCTTCATAGGGACTTGAGCAACACCAGTTTATTGTAAACATGTTATATGTGTCAATAATCAAATTGACAACACTTTATACATTTCATTCTATAATAATAACATCGTAACAGAAAACAATTCACTGTACTCAATTACAGTTTTGGTACTTTAAAATCTTTTAATACAAACTGTGTTTGAAATACTGAACATAAAAACACAGATGAATGGCAGAGAAAACACAATATTCTCCCCCAAGACAAATACAAAACCATCTGACTATGTATTTCAAAAAAAAAGAGATGAAACTGTACCCCTAATAAATTCTACACCCCTTCTGCTATTAGCTCTTTTTTCTTGGTTTCTAAAGAATGTTTGCATGTTTGCTTGCCCTGGTCTAAGCTTCAGTAAGGGATGGGGGAAGAAGAAATGAGGGGAGGTGGCACAAAGCCAAATGAAATTAAACATTTGAAAAATAACTGCATAAAATTTTTTCTTCAATCTTCTTTGGCAAATAACAAACACTGTATTTTAAATTTACTTTTTTATATGATTTAAGCAATACATCTTTACATGAGTTAATGTATGAATAAAACAAGAGCCACATTCATAAAGCAAAGCACAAATATCAGCATTTCACATTTTGCTAAAAGCTCTATAAATGCAAATTAAGAGTATGAGTCTGCAGATGGAAATTTTACGATGATTCTCTCCCATTCTACAACAAAAACCGTGCTTGAACCCGTGTCTTTTCAGTACTTTCCCTGAAGTTCATGATCACTATTAGGTTCTATTTCTTCCTCTGTTATCTCTTAAAGGAAATATAGCAGCATATCACCCCCATATTTTAAGCTTTAAAATCAGCTGTCAACAAATACAAATGTCCAATTTTTTATTAGTGAACATGTCATTAAAATTTGTTTAGATAGTGAATGCAAGAATAAACAACTACAGTTAATTCAAAAGAAGCAAATTTAAAGGAGATTGAAAAGCCCTGATCAAAAGAACTACTTCCAACTTTCAGTTGAAAAGCTGTAAAAGTTACTACATATAAAACTAATAGCACTAGGAATGTACAGTATCAGTTATTGGAAAAATGAGTGAGTCACAGTCATAAGAAATTATTGTAGTATTAATATGTATTTTTCCTTTTATAGACAAACATAACATACATATGGTTTCTACCTTATATAAGACAAAGGAGAAAGCTAAACATTCTGCATTTAGCCCAAATACAGCACTAGCTGTGCCACAGATAACCTGGTCCAAAATATGAAATTCTATAGATAGGCCATGGTAATAAATGCATGGTTATGTTAACAGTTTTAAGAAAGGCATGTACTTCCTGAAGTATGTTAAATACACAAATATCAGTTCTATAAATAACAAAAATCACCAGCAGAAATGTCAGGCTAGAACATCCTCAAATTTTCTAATGCTTTAAGTGTTTTAGATACATGTTGTTTTACCATTAGTGTGGTTACAGTTTTAAACTAGCAAACCATTACCTTAGAGGAGGAGCTAAACTAAACTATAACACTGCACAAACTTCCCAAGGAAGGTAAGTTGAAAAGTTTAGAAAGTGACTCCAAGTTATTCTAATTGACATCTGAGATATTAAAAGAATGACTCAAGATCTACTTTGAAATTATTCATTTTCCTTATTATTTCCTCCAAAACTAATAATATAAATTTAGGATCCAAATTGCTTAAGAATATGTCTTCAAAGTAGGTTTATCACTGAAGTATTCTGATCTGAAGATACAGCCTTAATACTTCTAATATAATTCTAATTTAAAATAACAATCCTTCAACTTCCATAACCATTCATTGGTAAAGCTACAAAACAAAAAAATCACACAAAACAAAAAAATCAATCAGACGTGCAGCAGCCTCAGCTATGAGTGGAAAATAAATTCTATTTTTTCATAAAGACTCTATGAAAATATAAAGCCCAAGGTGAGTGGCGACAAAAGTCCACATATAAACATTGTTTAAAAATAGAATGTCTTCCAAAGCTTCTCATGAGATGCCAATGAATAGTCAAGAGTTAAGACCTTATAAATCAAGGCTAAGCTATACATAACTATGCTGATTTACATATCTTCCACGATGTTCAATTGATATACATAATTTACAGATATCCCCAGAATTCTTAATGCCCCATTACCATTTCTCAATACTGGATGTTTTCTGTTTAACAGCTTTACTACTTTAAGTACAAAGAAGCCTTTTCAGAGGAAGAGTCCCATCTCTTCCCTTGATCCCCTAAAGTGTAGGTAACAAAATATAAAATTAAACAAGATTTATGTCCAATAAACTAACATATAAAATTACCATTGCAATTTTCATAGTGACTGCTTATAAACACAACAGTCATCATAAAGCCTATAAAGTATATCCTTAGTTTATATAAAAGAAATGCAGATTGTCTTAAGGTAAAAAATACAGTGCTTGCTGCTAAAAAGCACTTCGCTGACATGAGATGTGCAATAATGACAACACTTCAGAAAACAAGAGCATGTTCCCGACACGCAGTATTAGTATCAGTGAAGCAACAATTGCACCGCAGCAGCAGGGTGCTTTTTAGTGGCTAACATTATAAAGCTAATGTAAAGAAAGAAAAAGGCAGAAAGTGTGATCAACAAATGATGTAATCAAATTATTGCAAATGGAGATTAGCAATAAGAAGGGAGGAAGGTGACCGTCCACTCCATTCTGATAAGATGCCATCTTTAAATATTAAGTTTTTTGCAGGAAGAGGAACTCCCACATCAGCATAGGATGACTGTGAAAGCAAACTTGAAAAACTGGGCTCCATGTGAACATCCAGTGTTGAAGCACCTTCCTAAAAAGACCAAGAGATACACTCAGTTTAGCAAGAACCACTTAACCAAACCAAAATCAGTTACAATAACCAATGAACTATATAGATCTTGATTACTTGAGAAATGGCCACAGAATATAAAGCACAAAAGGGACCCAAAGATCTACCTCACAAATCCAAAATAATGACAGGTATTCACATATGCAAAAATGACAATACAAGTCAGATTATAGTAAGTGCTCTGAAATAACTAGAAATAACAGACTACGAGATTACAGGATAAGAAGAAAAGTTAGGTCTCAGAAGACTGGACCTACCTCAAAGTATCACCCACCAGGAGAAAACCACTAAAAACGTGACACACTATGTCTCCTTTAAGTACTTACTGAAATCTGCAGTTACTTACATATTTTAAAGTCTACACTACATACTCCATTATTATCTTATACATCACTGTCTCCCTGGCACTTGGCAAAGGGTCTGGTGTAGGGTGGACCCAAGAATTTACTGAATGAATGAGTGAAATAAAACTTCAAAATGTTGATGTCATAACGTTGGATCAGATATTCTAAACAGAAGTATTCCACTCTCAGAGCTCATCTATAAATCAAGTCTACAATATCCTTCTCGGTCCACACTGGCCTTCTTCACTGGCACAACAGATGCCCTTCCCAGTATGGAAGAGGTACTAGCAGAGGCTACCACACCTGCCCCCAGCACCCAGCATGGTGTGTGGCTGCAGCAGATGCTTAATGCGGTTCTGCTGGAATGAAGCACTGGCACAGAATGAGGAGTTCAAGCTTTAGTATGTGCAGACCTGGCCAATGAAATATACATATCAATCTTACAGTGTTCATTTATAAAACAAAATTAGTGCTTATTTCATGTCTCAGTGCTGTAGAGACTCAAACAAACATGGAAGGAATTCACATACTAGAAAGCTCTATATAAATACCATTTGAGTTTTTTTACCTGGAATGAGTGAACAAAATTAAGGACTTGAAGAGAGAGTTTTCTACTGGAATGTAAGAGGCTTTGAAGGCTGAAAAAAAGAAGAGAAAAAGTTTAAGACAAAATTAATGACACAAACTAAATTAATTGACAAGAGTTTAAGTTTATCAATTTAAATGCACTTATGGCTGGGCGCTGATGGCTCATGCCTATAATCCTAGCTACTCAGGAGGAGGCAGAGATCAGGAGGATCATGGTTTGAAGCCAGCCTGGGGCAAACAGTTCACAAGACCCTAGCCTGACAAAAACCCATCACCAAAAAGGGCTGATGGAATGGCTTACAGTGTAGCCCCTGAGTTCAAGTCCCAGTACGGAAAGGAAAAAAAAAAAAAAAGCATTCATGTATGAATGTGCATTCTAATTAATCATATAAAAAAAATTTTTAATGATTTTCATCAATAAAACTTTTGCCTATTTTAACAATAAGAATAGTGTATAAAAGAACCACTTTGCAATAAAATATAATGTACAACCAAAATCAAAGTTATTGTTTCCAAAGAAAACATTTAAACAATTAATAAATACAAACAGCAATGAAAGAAACATTTAAAATAAAGATTTAATAAGCACTTTGAGGGGCAGAAACTGTGGCAAACTTCAAATTTCCAAAATAATTTTAAAAGACAATCTGAGAAATATTCCAACAGTTATGACACATACCAACCTACCCATGTGAATTATCTTTTAAACTTGTAAATCAGTGAAAATCATAGTGACAATCTTTCCTTCCAGATTTTATTCACGTATGTTATTTTACTTTCAGAGGATACTTGCTGAATTATCACTTAAGCCCTACCAATTTTCTGATATAAGTTTCACTGAGCCAATTAAATGAATTTTGTTATCCATGTTTGTTTCCCTAAATAAAAGTCAGGGAGATTCTGTGGATATCTCCTCTCCAAGCCACCTGCAGTGACAACTGGGTTCAGTGATATGCTCTCCTGCTCACCCAGCTGGTCTCAGAACCTTTCCAGAACTGCAGAGGTGGTGTCTGAGATTAAACTTAGGTGTTATCACTGAAAAGCGATACGTGCTCATTTCAGAAAATATAGGAAATAGAGAAAAACTTTAAAAAGTCATTTTTCCACCACAAGGCACAATTATTAGTAATATAACTTGAGTGTGTATAGTGTAAGAGAAAGCGATGTGCACAGTAAGAATTTTCCATAGACATTTATATATTAAAAACAAAACTAGGTTCACACTCCATGAGCATGCCCATTTACCACAACCTCACTGAACCTGGGTATCTATGCAAATATAATTTACAAAAGCATGTGTCCAGATGTTTGCTTATGGACTAACTTCTGATCTACTGAAATTTACTTTTGAAAAACTCTAAACTAGCAATTTTTATTTCATGAACAAACATATACAGGGCATGTGTGGAATAAAAGAAAGAAAAACACAGCAACTTTACTGCCAGTTTAAAAATTGAGTAAATGAAAATATGACAATGAATGAAAGCCCTCACCTCTCTCTTCTGCAAAGGCCATGTGTAGCAATTTTCTGACAAACTTTCCGGTTTAATTCAGAACTGAACAAAGGAATTCCAAAGCACAGCTCAAGAGGAACCCAATCTGCTTCTGTTGTGGCACCTAAAAAAAGGAGACAAAACTTATTGTTAGTCACACTTATACATATATACTGTATTAGTGACAAAAGCCTCCTTAACCTGAGGTTCCTAGGTTCCTCCTGCCCCAGTGATATTCACCAGGGAGCCCAGCAAGGGAGTGGGAGCAAGGAGGGGGGTAGGGGGTTGGGGGAGCAGGGGGTGGGTATTGATGGTAATGATGGAAGGCTCTGGTAACCTTGAAAGAGAAAAGCACGTTGTTTGATGGATCTACTTGTGTCTGGAGAGAACATTCATCAAATGTTCAAAATAGTTATTTACCTAAAAAGGATATTACATGATATTTGCAAGATGAATAAATGACTGAGTAAAAATATTTACACAAGAATAATGAAATTATTCATTCTCAGGTCATCATTTTATAGTATTTGAATTATTATTCTAAGTATATAGAATGTTTCTTAAAGAATTCATTATTAATTAGTTCACTATGGATAATAAGAACAGACAAATAACAGGCAATGGCTTAACAAAAAAGTTAAGCCTCAAAAATCAGTCTAACAAAACTGCTAAGAATTGTTAACATCTTACCAGAGTTTTGTTTTGTTGCCAAATCTATAGTGGCTTCCTCAATGACCATTTCAAATGATTCTGTACTCCCATTTACATCTGAGGCAGAAGCCAAGTCAGGTTCTCCTTATAATTAAAGAGCATAAGCAATATTAGGATTCTAGTAGTCAACCAAAGTTCTCAATAAATCAGGCCTAACACAAAGAGGGTTTCAGGTGATAGTAATGATGGTGGCAAAAAATGAGTACTCTTTTGCCTAAAGCAGGGGTTCTTTTGTCCCCCAAGGGTGTTTGGCAGTGTGTGGAGACAATTTTGGTTGTCTTGAATGAGAATGGGATGCTATCAATATCCAGGATGCTGAATACCCACCATGTACAATCCCCCACAACTAAGAATTATCCAGCTCAAAACGCAAATAGTGCCAAGGGTAAGAAACCCTGGCCTAAAGAATCCCACACCCAAAAAGTGGAACACAAGTTCAGACTTTCACACACATCACTGATAAGGCCATGACATCACCATGGACATATGCAGTCTTACTACATCTGTGCTCTTCAAAACCCTTTCAGCACATAAGATCCTCCAAGACATTCTAGACTACACTGACTTCTCTACTCTCGTCTTCTACTTCTCTCCAACAAATCCTTTCTTTTGGCTAAGATGAGATACACAGCTTCCTAACTCCCTCTGCCTGAAGGGCTGACACCTTCCAAAAAAATCAACCATCACTAGATAAAGCAGTTAACTCGTTTTCCAAAGCTCAGTTTAAAGTCTACTTGAAGAGGCCATCCCTAGTGGCTCAGCTGGGCTGAGATATGCCTTCTTTGTCCTGCACTGGTGCGTCAAACAGTCCCTTATCACAATCTTTTAATCCTCATTGTAGGCTGATTCACTTGTTTGTCTCCCTTGAGGGTTTCATACCTTGAAATAAAATCAGGTCTTACTATTTTAAGGATCTCCAGCACTGAAACAGGTATTTATTGTCTAAATGTTTGTGGAATGAATGACATAAAAAATGAAAGCTATGGTGGACACACTTTGAAATAACTAAGCCCTCTTCATGAAATGTTCCTACAATATTTGGCCATCGGTTATTAAAAGATATCCAATTCCTTTGGGCAAAGATAAAAGGCCCAGAAATACCTATCTAACACAAATTAGACAATCCAATCCATGAGATGGCTAGTAATCAATCACATTTCCTCAGGATTTCATACTAAAAGGCTCATAAAATATAGTCCACCAGTGACAGACACTTGAAAGGTCTCCCACAGTTAACAGACCAGAGTTGATACCATGGCAGCCAAAACCACATACAAACCAGTATTAAGAAAGAGCAGAAATAATCAGTAAGATGATTTGAAAATGTATTTTTAAATTAAATAGAAAAAAATGTAGCATGGTAAGTTTTGGTAATATGCAGGACAGACTATAAACAGAAAGGAGGCCAGGAAAGCTAAGCAGGAAATATTTGCAACAACACACATTTAAGGAATCAAGATCTAGACTAGATTTGTAGTTATAGAGAACTTAAAAAGAACAGAGAGGGAAGGAAATGGATATGAGACATTTCCAGAGTCTAACAGAACTTGGAAACTAACCACTAGGTACATTTTGGAAGCATTTTTACAAGATGACGAGTTTTGAAACCATCATCCTAAGGCTTTCTTTGAGTCTGTGACAATACAGGCCTAGAACCCGATAGCCATTCTATATTCCAGCTCAAGGGCATCATTTCTTTAGTTATGTATTTGGCGTGTTCTCCATTTGAATAACAGTATTTGTCCAAAGCATATACTACAGAATATTTTCTTATTCTTCAGTAAAAAGTATTAAATAATTCAACATTCCCACAAAAGCCTGTCTGCTTTTATTAAGAGTATGTTAAGCTTAAAACTAGTTATATTAATTCAAAGAACCCTTCTGTTGGCTAACCTCTTTCATCAGAAGCATCACTGAGTTTTCTACTTGCAAGCTGACTAGAAGCATTCAACATGGTGACATATCCGCAGAAATGCTGTAAGTCCACTTTGTTCCTTAGTACTTGCAATGCTTTATGAACACCCATACTGACACGAGTGAACTCTAAGAACAAAGAGATAACACACAAGTCAACTTTCGTAACACAAAAAACTTACATAGTTTGATAATTCTTAAAGTAGTCCTAATTTAGTCTATCAAGATTGATTCTAATGTTTATGCAAAAGAAAGCTGTTCACATACAATGTATTCACAGTCTTCAGAAGGCATTGCTGTGGCAAAACAAATTTCTTGCTAAGTGAGCAAACTGGGTCAATCAGTGGCAGGTTTTGTAAGCTGTTCTTTGTGGGTCTATTCTACCAAGAAATACTTAGTTGGTGGGTTTCTATCAGGAAGTGTACTGAATACAAATAATATTTTTAAAAATTTGACTAGTTAATTCTTATTGAAATTGATGCTAACAATATACCTGAAATCATAAGCCTACTGAGTTTAGATATTAACTAGAGGTTTCACATATAAAAGAGAAAGATACTATAGATCCAAATATGAAGGTACCTATTTTTTATAATTCACACAATAATCTCCCAAGTTAGTAAGTCTCCCACTTATCAGTCAAGATTTTATAGATTTATGAGATTTTATGTCATTATCTTGAATCTTTTAGGCAAATAATTATTTTGTCCTTAGAACTTATAAAGTATTAGACAATAAAATGGTCAAGTTATTTAGCAGAGAAGTACTCATTTCTGAATAGGGGCTATTTTGGGAAAGAAAAAATCTTCTTTCCAGGCTTTTGCACAAATTTATTCACAATAGGCAGAAGAAAGCATCTTAATTTCAAATGTGAGTCTTCTGCAGTCTAGCCACATGAAATGGAAACAGATATTTACAAAATTTGTCTTCCTTTCCCCTACTTTGGGTAAGAGGGGAAAATGGTGACTAATGTTTTTGGAAGAACAGTAAGCTCTTCTAAGAATTAATACAAGTTTAATTATTTGAACTATTCACTCTTCTCTGAAATCCATGTAAGAATCTAAAAAATCATTTCAATATAGCAGCTCTGCATGGAGCAGGAAATAGTACCATATAAATGTGTAGTTTTCAACCAAATAGTATTTTTACTTTAAATGTATAATTGGCCTTGTATATCTGTGGGTTCCATATCTTAGGGATTAACCAATCAACCTATACATCAAAATATGTGGGAAAAAAACTCTACCTGTACTGAACATGTACAGACCTTGTCTTCTCGTCATTATTCCCTATATAGTACACTATAACGACTACCTGAACAGCACTTACATTGTATTAGGTATTGTGTGATCTAGAGATAGTTTAAAATATATCAAGGACATATATAGGTTCTAAGCAAATGCTACACCACTTTACATGAAGAGAAGCATCTGCAGATTCTGGTATCCTTTGGGGAAAGGAGGGATGCTTGGCCCTTATCAACTATGGATACCAACTGACAACTTTAAGCTTCTTAATATTCAACAGGGAAAAGATATCTTCATACTAGAAAAAGACAAATCAATTTGCTTTCATATAAATTCTCTGAGCAATTTGCATTCCACACCTAATCTGAAGAGATGACATTAAGCAGGGTCCTCTCCCCTTGGGTTTTCTTGATTTAGCAGAAACCCCTGCATCCACTCAAATTACTTCTAATAGCAAAAACAAAATGCTGAAACAAGAAATATGTGCAGTTGCTCTATGAACTATAAATTAATATATAAATGTTCATTAGGATCCGTTTTTAAATTACCGAAAAATTTTTAAAAAGCATTAAAACCTAAATATGAAAATAAAATTCTAGCAGCAGCCTGTATGTATATACTGTGGACATTTACAGATTAAATAATCTGTAAAATAACACTGAAAACTTTGCCTTCTTTTATTTTTTGAGACAGGGTCTCATTCTGAAGCCCCAACTAGCCTCAAACTCTTCATCCTCCTGCAAGTGCTGGGATTACAGCCTTGTACCACCATGCCCGGCAAAAACTTTGAATACTTTGAAAAACACTCTGAAAAATAATGTATATAAGGGCTGTAGATGTAGCTCAAGTGGTAAAGAACCTGCCTAGCAAGCATGAGGCCCTAAATCCAAACACCAGCACTACAAAAAAAAAGAAAGAATAAAGAATATATATAACACAGGGAAAAGCTATAGAGAAAAGTTAGCCTTCCATCTAGGCAAACATCTGCTTATTCTCTCCATCTCCAAGACAAGCCAGTATTCTTCAAAGGTCATAAAAGATATGGGTCTATCAGTTCCTGCTATATATCCCTATCTTTCATTTTTTAAGTATATATTCAATGTTCAAAGGGGTTTCACCATGGTACTTCATGACAAAAACTACCTTTTGCTAATACTCAAGAATCTAAAAGTTAAGTTTCCTAAGGGTTTTTTTCCATCAAATTGTTCACACAGATAAAATTCAAAAGTACCTCCTTGTAGTTCTGTTTCATCAAATGGAAACGGTATATGGACAGTTTCTCCTATCCCATGCAAACCATGTCCCTAAACACAAAGAAATAAAAGTTGAAAGGTACACCAGAATCCTACATTTCTAATAACTGATATGCAAACAAATAAGATTGTGCCATATTAATACTCCTCATAATGGGTTTGATGATTTTCTATTTTTCTACAGCAAGCAATAACAATCTTTTGTTAGTTTTATTAGCATATATTAGCTGTACAAGGGAATTTCACTGTTACATTTCCATATGTGTTCAAGTGCATCTTGGCTAGATTTATCCCCTCCACCATTCTTCCTTACCACCCCCTACTTAAAATAATTTTAACAGGTTTCATTGTTCTGTTTTCATACAAGTATATATATTCACCTTTCTTCACCTTGTCCATTTACCCTCCCTCCTCCTACTGATACCCACCCAAAAGGACCTGGTTTATATCCCTGTCTTAAATTTTTTAAGTATATATGCAACATTCAAAGGGGTTTCACCATAGAATTTCACCCATGAATACATTGTGCTTTAACCAGATTAACCCCTCTATTACTCTCCCTTACTCTTCCCACCCTAGCCCCTATTAATCAAAAGCTTTCACTGTTTCATTATGCTATCTTTCTACACAGGGGAAATATATTTTGATATTATTCACTATCATTCTCTTTTCCATTCCTTCCTCTCCCAAGTCCTTTCAAACAGTCCCACTATTACAGACATGTTATGTGTATGATCATGTTTGAACCTGTGTATACATTTATCTTTGGGATAAATGAGAAAACATGCGACCTTGGTTTCTCTGAACCTGGCTTACTTCGCTTAACATGCTATCTCCAGTTCCATCCATTTACCTTCAAAAGACCTAATTTCATTCTTCTTTATGAATGCATAGCACTCCAATGTGTATGTATACATTTTCTTAATCCATTCATCAGTTGTAGGACATCTGGGCTGTGTCCATAGCTTGGTTGCTGTGAATAGTGCTGCAATAAACAACATGGGTGTGCAAGTGTCTCTGTTGTACCCTGACTTACAGTCCTTCAGATCTATGCCCAATGGTATTGTTGGATTGGATGGTAGTTGTATTTTTAGGTTGTTTTTAGCAGTAGTGGGGATCAAATCCAGGGCTTCATGTATGCTAGGCAAACACTTGACCACTGAGCTCCATCCCCAGCCTATTGTAGTTTTTTGAGAAACCACCATACTGCTTTCCACAGTGACTGTACTAATTTAACATTCCCACTGACAGTGTATAAGGGTTCCTTTTCTCCTGGCATCCTTGCCAACATTTGTTATTGTTTGTGCTCTTGATGATGACTGGAATGAGGTGAAATCTCAGTGTCATTTTGATTTACATTTCCTTTGTGGCCAGGGATACTGAGCATTTCTTCATGTATTTATTGGTCATTTGTACTTCTTCCTTTAAAAAAATGTCTGTTCAGTTCATTTGCCCATTTATTTATTGGGCTGCTAATTCTTTGGGAGCTTAATGGTTTTTTTGAGTTCCCTGTAAATTCTGATTATTAATCATTTGGTAGACACATAGCTGGCAAAGATTTTTCTCCCATCCTGTAGGCTATCTTTTCATTCTAGTAACTATTTCCTTTGCTATACAGAAGCTTTTTGGTTTGATGCAGCAGCATTTGTCAATCCTTTCTCTTATTTGCTGAGCTACTGGAGTTCTATTCAGGAAGTAATTGCCTATGCCTATATGTCCAGTGTTTTCCCTATTCTGTCTTGTAGTAGTTTCAAAGTTTAAAATCTTACAATGAAATCTTTGATCCACGCTGAATTGATATTAGTACAAGCAGAAAGATAGGGATACAGTTTTGGTCTTCTACATGTGGATATCAAGTTTTCCCAGCACCACTTTCTGAAAAGGTTGTCTTCCCTCCAACTTACATTTTGGGATTCTTTGTTAAAAACTAAATGGCTGTACCTGAAGGATTTATCTGTGCTCTTCCTGTCTGTTTTTGTGCCAGTATCATGCTGTTTTCATTGCTATGGTTTTCCAGTACAGTTTGAAGCCAAGTACTGGGATACCTCCAGCAAGCCATGACAATTTTAAGTGTGTATTAACCTACTGTGCAATGTTTCTCAAATTGAGCATAGGAAAAAAATGGAGGGCTTACAGATTTATAGGCAAATCAGGAAGACAAGACTGAATGAAGTCAAGTGCATGTGTACAAGGGCTGGCTATAGTTCTGAGAGAAAAGAGCACAGCACACCATGAACTAGGAATACAAAACCCACAACCTGCACTGAAATGGCATCCACTCAAAGACACTTGCTACGTCAGTGTGATTACACAACAGAAAACAGCCAAAATGCCCACTAACAGAGAAGTGCTTAAAAATTTCTGATACATATTTCTGGTTTAGCTTCAAAAAGAAAGAGGAAGCTCTCTATGAACTAAAATGAAAAGATCTCCAACTGATACATGGAAAAAGCATGGGGAACATCGGTGTGTAACTGCTTACATTTGCATACAGAAGGGTACAGCAGAAACTAATAAATGTGATTATCTCATTTGGAAAAGAGATGAGGATGGGGAGATAGGATTCAAAGGAAAGTGACTTCTCTATACACCTTTTATTTTTAACTGATGTGACTGTGCCATTAATTCAAAAATTAAGTGTAAAAAAATCTCAGTCAACCAATGTCACTCCCATGTCATAAATAATTTAGTTTCATGCACACATTCAACTATTTCTTATCTTTAATTCCTAGGTTTGGTTTGAGTTTACAGGTGTGTAAGCACAATAAGCATAAAGTATTAATTGTATGTTTACATGTATTTAGTACCACATAATGGAAAACTAAAGCAAACTATGAGGAACTATAAATTTTTCCCTTTAAAAGACCCATACACTACTCAAATTCAAGAAATACTGATACATTAAGAGAAATAACAGCGTGAAATTACACGAGAACAGTTTGAATATATTTCTAAGTTCTCATCTACTCTACTGACAGATTTATGACTTAACACAGTTTTAGTCAAAATCTTAAGTGTAGTATGTTTTAAATCTTAGCAACATGCATTTTATATTTTATACTACATTATGAAATGTAAAAGGGAAAATTTCTTTTTTAGCAAAAGCAAAACTCCTTAGCACTTTAAAAACAGATGTCATCTACTTATTTACTTATGTTTTTCTATCCATATTCTGCAGTACCAAAAAAATATAAAAAAACAAAACCAAAAACCTAACTTGGCTTGACTCACTAAATACTGCCTACAGAACAGACCCTGGCAATCACACCGTTCATTTTACAGGTAAAGAAAACTGAGGCAAAAAGGAGTGAGTAGTTGATCCAAGACAGAGACAAGCAGGACTCAATCACTAGCACTCCCTCACTCCATTACCACCACAGCTAACAACTGAGTTCTGCCTGTTTGCTCAGTACAGTGCCAAGCACCTTACATCAATTTTCCATCTGTCATTCTTTTCAGCAACATCATAAAGATATAAGGTATAAAATATGACTTAGAAGATTTTACAAATAAGATATTTTATAATCTATCTTCTCCTTTAACTTCTTATTACGTCTTCCCTTGATTGAGTTGTCCGATCTCTTACCTAAACTACTACACACAACTCTAACTGGTTCTCTTGCTTCAGTATCTTCCCCGTGACCTGTCCATTCTCACAGTCCCCAGGTTGATTCCTAAAAAACTCCACTTGACTATGTTAATCCCTAGCTTACACCCTGAAAGTACTGCCACCAATCCACAGGTTAAAGTATAAGCTCCATACAGGACATTCAAGGTATTCTACACTCCAGAGTCACTTCTGATCACTATGCCAATTCACTTCAACTCTCCTCTCAAAAATACCAAACAGCTTATAGGTCCATGCATATACTGCACCACTTCATATTCCTATCCATTTATTCAACAAACACTAATTGAACAACTACTATGAGCCAACCCCTGTGCTAGGGAAATAGCAGTGAAGAAAAGGAAGCAAAATCCCTGCCAGAAATTTAGTCATGCTGCCCCTCTACACATCCTAGAACTCTTAAATCATCCTTTTATATTCAGCCAGCTCCCCTGAAGCCATTCTCCTTGCCCCAAGGTTGAATTGGTTACCACTCTTTAATGTTTCCACTATAACTAATTTTACACACACAGCAAAAACTAAAACTGACTGATCATACAACTTTTCCCACCAGCTTTAAATTCCTTAAAGATAGAGACCATGTCTTATTTGTGTATCTATGTTAAGTAGCACAGAACATTCAATTGATATTTAATGAACTAATAAATTCATTACCAAGAACGTATTTTAATGTACCAGAAAGTACCCTCTGCACTTCACATGGGCATCCTCATTTCATTCCCTCAACAACTCTATAAATATATATTTCCTACCTCCTCATTAGCTATTGTTTTGTTATTATACAGATGAGAAACAAGGCATAAGGAATATCATCAAAATATACAGTCCAATAAGCAAATAGAGGCTCAACATTAGTAGTCACCAGGAAAACTCAAGTCAAAACTTTACAGGCTGGAGGAGTGGCTCAAGCATTAGAGCACTTGACTCACAAACACAAGGCCCTGAGTTCAAAACCCCAGTACTGCCCCACCAAAAAAAATTTTAAAACCATAACAACAACACATGATAAGGAGCTACCACTTCACACTCACTAGGGTGGTATAATCAAAATGCCAGATAATACCAAGTATTGATAGGAATGCAACACGGTGCAGGTACTTTGGAAAACAGACTGGCAATTCTTTATTTAAATGATTAAACATGGATTTACCACATGACACAATTCTACTCCCAGCTATATACTCAAAGACAAACGAAAATCTATATCCACACAAAAACTCATACACAAATGTGTATAATAGTCAAAAGGTAGGAACAACACAAACATCCATCAACTGATGAACGTAATAAAATGTGGGGTATCTGTACAATGGAGTATTATTTGGCCTGAAAAAGTAATGAAGTACTGATATGTGTTACAACAGGATGTACCTTCATTACACTAAATGAAAGAAGTCAGTAACAAAAGAAACCATGTATGACTCCACGTATATGAAATGTACAGAATAAAAAATCTATAGAATCAGTATTATTGTTTAGGGAGGGGGGAAAGAGGAGATGGGAGAAGAAAACAGAAGTGATAACTTAATGGTAGAGGGTGTATTTTTGAGATGGTAAAAATGTTCTAAAACAGTATTATTGACAGCTATACAAATCTGTAAATGTACTAAAAACCACTGAATTGTACTATTTAAATTGTTGAGTTGGATAGTAAGCGAATTGTGTCTCAATAAAGCTCTTTTAAAAAAATAAATAAATAAGTACAGTCACACAACCAGCAAAAGGTGAGGCTGCAACTCAAACCTGAGTCCAAGTTCAAGTCCATGTTCTAGCACCCCCATATGCAAAAGGACCAGGACTAACCCTCAGATCTCTGATTCCTTATATTTCAACTTTACAAATAACTGGCATCTGATTGCAACTCAATAGAAAGCTAGACAAATTATAATGTTAATGATAAAAATCCAAAACTAGTTGTTTCAAGTGAGGTAAACATACCTGAATTAAAACCGCAGAATGTGTTAAAGCATCATTCAACATCGTGAGCACATTTGATGTAGGAACTACCCCAGGATCATGACCCCAAGATGTTATTAGTAATCGATCATAACCCTATTGGAAAGAAGTAAGTCACATAAAATGGTGCTTAGAAGTAAGAAAAAAATTAAGAAAGTTATCTATAGTATTGTCACCAATTTCTATTCTCAAATATAAATACAATCTTAAAATACAGCTGGGCACTGGCAGTTCATGCCCATAATCCTAGCTACTCAGGAGGCAGTGATGAGAAGGATCACAGTTCAAAGCCAGCCCAGGCAAATGGTTTATGAGACCCTATCTCAAAAATACCCAACACAAAAAGGTCTAGCAGAGTGGCTCAAGTGGTAAAGTGCCTGCTAAGCAGGCACTCATGAAGCCCTGAGTTCAAGCCTCAGTACCACCAAATAAATGAGTAACTAAAAAAAATTAAAAACCGTGGCTTAGGAGCATGGCTCAGAAGTAGAACACTTGCCTAGCATGTTGTGCAAGGTCCTGGGTCCCATCCTCAGCACTGCAAACAAAAAGAAAGAAAAAGAAGAAGAAAAGAAAATCCTCATGCACATACCTGGAATATATCTGGCAGCTTTCGAAGTCTTGTTCCTTTGGACAATAGGAGAGATGGTGGTCCTTGTCCAGTTATATGGTAAATATACAGTTTAAACCAGACAGAACTGACTTCTGGAATAGCTGGCCCAATATGCTATAATCAAAAAAACAGGTAAGATAAAGTTGTACTGCCTATGTAAAGAAGCCAAATTTCAAAATGACCAAGTACAGTCTTCTAAGCAGCAAATGCCTCATAAATTTTAAATGGCAGTATCTTCATGAAAGTTAAGTTTGGGCTTATTGTGATTAAGAAGGCATATCTTATCACTGTAGGTCTGTGATTGGACTTGGTGAGTTGACTGCCTAGGTTTGAATCTGAGCTTCAAAAAAGGGACTTGTTCTCCTAAATGGAGATGATAAATGGATTTTTCAGACAGTTCATACCTACAGGTTGTGTTAAAGAATAAGAGATAGTGGAGAGGAACACATAATTATACAAAAGTTTGATTAAACGAAGAGCCAGGATCTTCTTGTTGAATACAGGCCAAAATTTGGGGTAAGGATGGGTGCTCACTGAGGCAGCTGGAACAACACAGGCAAAAAAACAATATACAAGAATCCCTTCTTGATTTCTACACCATTGAGGCCTGCACATCTAGAAAACCAGGTACAGTAGAGCACTGGAGAACAGCAAAACAATAATCTCTACTCTTTGAAAATGAACAGGCCATACCTTCCATGCTAAGTATACAAATAAATGTAACTGATTTGTGTCTAAAAAGTAAAAGACCAGAAGCCATTTTCACACATAAATTCTATAGTTATTTAGAAGTCTAGCTTTCAACACTATCTTTTCTTTTAAGCTAATTTAGCATCACAGCCCTACTTCTAAAACACTTGATTTTTCCCAATTAAATTTATCTTATCCTTCAAAATGATCTAGGCTTCCTTCTTAAAGCATCCCAAAATACTCACCTTAAAATACTTTATACACGAATAAAATTTTAATCTAATGTGTCGCAAGTAATCAGATGACATATAAATTAAATATACCAATTATACTTTACAAATTAAATATAACATCATTTTACAACAGTATAAAACACAAAATTGCTTCTGGCAAAAATTGCTTTTAATATCTGACATCTGCAAACTAAAATTAGGAAAATAAAATCTCATTATTTTCTTAATGAGATGATCATACTACCATCTGGATCTTTACCTGCGGGGTACAGCTGCTGACAGGCCGGATTTCATTGGTGAGAGGAGCCATGGAAACAAGCAGCGAATAATTTTTGTTCAGAACTCTGCTGCAAGTTGCAGGGTCTAAACCAAGAAGGCTCTCGCAACGTAAGAGATCCAGAGGAAAACCTGAATTATGATTAAAGACACACAGTGAATAATTAATGGACTACCATGTGAAACATATATGTTGAAAATCAACTGTTTACCACTGCCTTGAGATTTTCTTTTTAAAAATTTAAAGGTAGAATAACTAAGTACAAAATTTCCTAGCCGATTACTCAGACACTTAAGGATTTAAGCTATATTCTATTGGTGCTTCATTAGGCTATAGTTCTTTAATAAAATGTCTGCAGCCACTCTACAGACATTACGACAGCTGAAATGCCAGGGAAGAAGCTGTGATCTCCTCTCCCTTCTCTCAATCTCCATAAAGAGAATCACAGCCCAGCTCTGATTCTCCCACACGGGAAGGCATTTCTCATTTAGAAATCTGTCCCCTAGACTGCTGATCCATAAAGCATGAACTCAGCAAGCATTTTAAGCCCCTAGGAAAATATCAAAATTACTGCTCTTTAAAAAGAGATATTCAAGATTGAAAGAAACTTCAGACGATCAGTTGGCCAGACTATCTCCCTTTTCAAGTAAGAATGCACCTTAAAAATTCACAGCTTGGTGAAAGGGCTGACAAACACAGAGCACAACCAGCACTAGTACCTGGTCTCAGACCATTCCCCAGGAAAACAAACAGGTTGCCAGGGAAAATGGCTAAATAAGCACAGGGTAAGATCAGATCTTATTGTTTTGTCAGAAAGTATGAATTGTTTAAAAAAAAAAAAAAAGATGGGCATATTACAAAGAAAGGAGAGGAACCAGTTTGAAAGCAAAATATGAGGCAATAGGAGTACAAAAATATTTGAGACAATAATGACTAATTATAGATCACTGAAAAAAGAATTTCATACTAAGAATACAAGACAATACCTAGTCTCAGTTGTTCAAAACACAGAGGAAATGCTGGAGTTGGTGGAAAAATTTCCCATTTGCACTTAGTAATCTCGATCACAATTCAGAAAGAGCCATCACTGGATGGTAAGTCTAGGGAGAAACACTGAGGAGAAGTAGAATACTTGCCAAGGTGTTAAAGTACATCCCACAAATTGCTTATTAGTTGTGGGGGCAAAAATAGCTATCTATACTATGAAGAAATCAGATGGCACATCTAACTAGGCTAACTCAGTGATGAAAATTAACATCACCAACGAGAGGCAGATGGGCATCACGTGCCTTCAGATACCATATCCTTAGAAGGTCACAGCATCACTTGGATAGTATTCTAGATAGGAAAATAAATCTCAATCTAATCCTAAGGAAACATCATGTATTCCTAAGATAAGAAACTTTCCAGAAAAATCAACAAAGGAGGGACGTTTTTTAAAAATGGGAATGTCATAAAAGAAAAAAATGAGCTATTGATTTGTTATAGAATAACGGGGATGAAAGAGACATTATGATTAAATACAATATTTGGTCTTAAACTAGGTCCTGTACTGGAGGAGAAAAAAATGCTAAGAAGGACATTAACATTACTGACAAACTGGAATACAAATAATTACTATGTTAATATTAAATCTTCTGAAGTTGATATGAGATAACAGCCCTATTGAAACAGTGATCATAAGGTCTGTAAGTGTCTTAAGAGTTAAAGACAAGGCAGAAACAAGGTGAATAATTTTGGGGGGGAAGGACATGATATGCAACTTAATCCTGAATTTTGAGTTAAAAGTAATTATATTCTTATTTCTGCAATGTTTCTATAAATTTAAAATGTTAAAGAATCAGGAGTCTGTGGTTCTATGGAGGAGATAATGTCCTACAGATGGCAGGAAGAGCACTGGTCCACACCCTGAGGTGGAGGCTGACAAGTGAAGCCTCAATAAAAGCAGTCTCTACCAAGTGACACGTCTGGCTGCAGCAGAGGACACAGCCCGAAGTAAAATGGTAAGTCAGCAGCAAGTGGCTTGGGAAAAGGAGAGGGGGGAAAAAATTCTATGAAGACCAGAAAACTTTACATGTGATTAAGTACAATGAAAAATTGTACAATAGCCATAAGTGGGTAAATACTACCCATAAAAAAATCCAGATTTAGTAAGGACAGACTTTATTCAAATGACTCAGGGTAGGCGGTTGTTGCAATAGCGGAGGGGAGACCACCGAAACAGTGATCATAAGGTCTGTAAGTGTCTTAAGAGTTAGAGACAAGGCAGAAACAAGGTGTGTGTAAAGAAGTGTGATGAAAGGGTGATACAGGGCTGGGCTGCAGGTCAGAGGATGTTTTGCTATAAGGTCTGAGTTGCTTTGAAGTTTGAGAGCCTAGAGGAAAGAAAGAAGCCCAGCCACAGTTTAGTGAACAGACATCTTGTTCTGACTAATCAGTTGGGGCAGGCAGCTCAGAGAATTGTTCACAAGGCAAATAAATGGAATTTAGAGGGTTTGTTTCAGCCTTGTTACAGGAGAACAAGGGGAAGGGGCACTTGCTATGTGAAGAAAGAATGATCCTTGAAGTAAGCCATTTTCCAAAACACAAAAAGATAAGGACATTGCTTTCTTTCTTTTTTTTTTTTTTTTTTTTTTTTTTTGTGGCACTGGGTGGGGTTTGAACTCAGGGCCTCACACTTGCTAGGCCGGCACACTACCACTTGAACCACCGCCCAAGCCAGGACATTTCTTAACCTGCAGGCAAAATGCAGCATTGTCCGTGTCAAATACAAAAATATTTAATGTATACTAGAAGAGGAAGGTATATAAATCTAAACAGTCCACAATGGTTAGAATACTTTCTTATAACATTAAAACTATGACTGTTCTTCTATAAATCCAGTTTAGTTTTAAACATTTCTACATACTAGGCTGTTAAATTACAAACAGTGGTTTATGTCTAACATATATTGATCATAGTGAAAAGATGTTTTAAAGACAAAAATATCTGAAAACAAAAATCACACTTACAAAATGAGAACAATGAAGACCACACATTGCTTTTATTTTTCCAGTAGTAGCCTCTTGCTATTTAAAACTAAGAGATTACTATGAAACTACTTTCAATGACAGTATCACAAGACTTTTGCTTTACAGTACTAAGCATTATGTGATGAGGTGAATAGTACTCAAACTAAATTACTAGTGACATAAAAAGAAAACTCTTCCTACTCAAACAAGATGTTTAAAACGCCAATACTACAGAACTATTTTCTAAAAAACAGAAAGATTCAATTATTTCAAGCAGGATTCCTACAGAAAGCAACATTTTTCAACAGGGCAAGCTAAAGCATTACTAATGGCCTATGCTATCCTGTGTGTGGAATGTATGAAAAGATGGTATTAGTGGGGCACCATCATTTCAATCACCTTCTGTGTTCTGTGGTTCAGAGAAAGCATCCAGCTAAGAGTGGCTGCTTGAAAAAGTGAAATTCATAAATAACTGCAGGTTTGGGCTCAGGGGGAGGAGTTAATTGATGCTTAACTTTGGAGCTCTAGCAACTACTCTAAGCAATTAAATCTCTAATTGGTGCCAGCAATGGTCAACAATAAACCCACCTTCATAGTTAGAATCATACTTAACTACGTTTATACAGAATAGGTTTAGGGTTACCATTTAACTTACATAATGGCATGCAGACTATTCAGAGTGAAAACAAAGTTTAGTTCATATTCCTAAGCAACAAACATTTATGAGTAAATCAATAACAAGTTTAGTGCTCAAGACAATAAAGGACAGGGCAATGGAAAAAAATTCAAGAGACAAGGATTTAAGTCTTCTATTCCTAGCTCTTCCCTAACTAATCCTAAGGGTTATACTTGACTTGTCATGTTCTCAGATTCTATGATCTGTCATAGAATAGTCTTTCCTATTTATAGGAAAGACCAAGGTATTTCAAGATAGCTGTAACAGATTATTTTAAATACTCTAACCTATTATCTCTATAAATGACTAAAGAGTTCCAGAAATAAAATTTTATCCATAGATATCTTCAAGGTTATGCCCTTGCTACTTGATCACACAACTTAATATTTAGTTATAAGAAATGGCTATTCATCAAAAAATGCTTATCAATAAGTGCTTCAGACTCTTGGCATTTGGCAATTTAGTGTTCTTAGTTTTAAATATTTACTGTTTACAAAAGATCTCAAAAAGAGCCCAGCATGCAACAATCTATAATTCTGTTAAGGCTACAGAAGTAAAGTCACTGGATATTGAGTGAGTCTGGCCTCACTCAGCTAAACTACCCAGCATCTTTGTTCTCACTACTCAATAACTATTAATATGTGATAGGTGATTTCTTTCAATTTTTTAAATTGAGTTGAAAGGGAGTTAGATATTGATAATGAAATGGGAGTGACTTAGATCCTGATGTCTCTTGGCCAAATAACAGAATTTTTAGGTATATGAATGACTGAAATTAAATACCACAATGTTCTGAGATGCATCTCTTTTGTGAATGTTCAAGAACTTGAGCCAAATGCTCTTCCATCAGTTCTCTTGCTGAGCAGAACACTGGAATCATCTTTTCACACATTCCTGGATGCCTTTCCACACCAAGAGCTACTGAATCAGAATCTCTAGGTACAGATTCTAATACCATCGGATTTGGGAACCATCTATCACAAAACTAAGTCCCAACTAACACAATGACCACATTAGAGTTCATCAACACATTAAAATTGCTACTGTTTGTTTCTTCAACTTTTAAAAAAAGAGATAATCTATACCCTTTTATTTTTAATTAAAATACTTTAGTATCGCAGTAATATTGGAATAGGAAGTTCCTATTTATCATTTTCATATGATGGAATTTACCTTTTTTAAAATTTTATGCTCGCTACACTTTAAGTTTCAGCATTTGTTTGCCCCGCAGACCTGATGCCTCTTCTACATTCTATCCCGCTTCTTAAATAAACACTCCAACCCTTTTTACAGGTACTAAACAGATTTAAATATAGCAAATGTTAGTGGCACAGGAGAAGAGAGGAGAAAAAAATAAAGTAAGAAACAGTTGATTAAGGGAATTCACAAAGCAAGCCTCTAGTTACAAATTCAATATGCTATCTACAAAAAATTGTAATAACTAAGTGAGGATGATCTGTCTAATATTTAAGAAAGAAGTTTCACAAGGCCACGTCTTCCAAAATAAGTATATTTTCCATACCGTAATTGGGTTGGTCTGGCTGAGCAGCTTGTGCAACTAGATCTTTATTATGACGCAGAAACAGTATTGTATTTCTCAGAGTAAGTGCATGATCGAAATATCTCTGTGCTTCTCCTTCACCAGTACTCTGAACCTAAACCAAGAGAAAAGAGATTTTGCAGCAAACACCACTCTAATGCCATTCACTCTATATCATGTAATATAGCATATGAAGACATTACTGCACCAAGTCAAAAATCTCCCCAAGCAATAAATAATCATAATCTTGATTGAGTTTGCCATTTTCACTACATTCTATGAAGATATAACAGGTAAAGCTAATAATTATAGTAACCAACAAATTGGTAAATTATACCATTATATAAGCTATATGTCCAAATAGGGTGCTTCTAAAACCCATACCCTGTTTTACCCAGAAAAGTACCCCAATCTATGGTTACCAATTAAAACTTTAATTCTCATCATTTTGTTCACAATTTTGTATAATCAGTTACAAGGTACACTGGAATACATGATTCAAAAAAGCTCTTTACTAATGCTGAAGACAGAGCTTAAACTCCTTTAACATGATTTACTGAGTGCCTAGAGGTACTATGACCTCCTCTAGGAAATAAAATAGAGTAATAGGCTCAACAAATGAAATTCCTGATTTCACTGGTCTTATATTTAATCCATCTCTTTCAACTGAGTCAGTTCCCTGTTTAATATATAAAAACACATACATCCCAGAAACAACACAGAAAATGGAAACAGAAGCCTACAGAAGGAAATAACTAAATTGGATTTACAATACATTAACAAAATCAACCAACTAAGCTTAATTAAGACCAGACTACTTTTAAAATAGTGAAGAAACCATATTTAGAACTAAAGACTAACAGGCTTTCCCAAGAATGATTAAGTGGTAAAATGAATACAGATATATGAATGAATGACAGCAGACATGATCTTGGAATTTGCTACAATTGATAAAAGACTAGCTGATATAACCAGAACTTAATCAACAAAAGATGATACACAATAAGAAATGGGGTTAACACAGTGATTAAAAAAAAGCAATGAGGGAATGATGAAGTATAGAAAGCATGATACCCATTAATAATAAGGATTATCTCATATATTTCTGCACTAATGAAAGTAAAAATTCTGTGAAGGAGCAATGAAAAACTTACGTTCTTTTTATAAAAATTACAGAATCACAAATTTTCTAAAAAAGCACATTTAATATATGGAGTTCTCTATTAAAGCAAAAAAGGTACCAAAATTATTAGTCAAGAAACAGATCAGGTACAGTAACTATTTGCATACAAAGAGGAGCAAAAGAAAGAATAAAATATCCAGGGAATAAAAAACACCAATAAAGGGCAATCAATATTTAGAACTAAGGAAAACTTGGGCCGTACTCACAGGAAAAAAGGTAGTTAAGAGCAAATATGGGTTAAGTCTTTAAGATGCTAAAAGGGATAGTAAGAACAGACGTAAACACGATACCCAGGGACACAGTTACAGATTTAAGATAACTCGAACTAAAACTTCAGATAAAACTCCTTAAAAAGTGATCTTAAGAGTCATTCCAGGGGAAAGAAAAAGTGGGGAAGGTTATTTTAGGAAAAAATTCTATTTAAAAAATTACACTCAGACTAAGATTTCTGTACCCCATTTTTCATTGTATCAAATTATGTTAACAGTGAGACATATCACTCTAAAAATCAAACTTCATTCATCCACTCAATACGTTTAAGGCTAAATGACCACCATAGTAGCACAATAGTGAATGAGTAAGAATGAGCAGGAATATACCAAAAATCCATGATAATCAACACATCAGATAACTGATGTTTCATAGCAGGAAAGGAAAAGTTCTAAGGCCCTGCCCACATATGCAATCTCAATTTACCTTTTCCAGTTCTATAAGAAAGCTGTCCAGAGACTCATCTGACAGTTTGCCTACTTCAAACATTGTAACCGCATGACTTTTCAAGTTCTGCAAAAGAGAAACACGTTTTTCTTTTACATGTTAAACATAAAACCAAATTTATATTTTATGCTTTCCAAAATATTTCAACTTGAAGGTAGATGAAGTGAGGAACTGATTCTTCCAATTACTAAAGCAACCATCACTGGAAGTTACTACATTCCTCTAAGGAATATAAGTCAGCTGTGCTTTCAGGAATAAATCCAGTATTTTGAAATACAAGTATGTATGTACTAAGTTATTTTATATCTATAATCTTGAAACATCTTTGTATTTAAACAAGCATTTGACTTACTGGTGAAAGATTTCCCATCATTAAAAATGCAGTAAGAGTTGAGTCAAACAGGAATGCAATACGCTTTGTATATCCTGTAGACAGACTCAAACTGCTAACACTGGCTGTGTCAGCTGAAAAAAAAATTTAAAAATCACAATTTGAAATCAAGTAAATTAAAATTAGTCTTTACTTATCATTTAGAATGAGAAAATATTTCTAAGCAACATTACAATCATAAGAGGTCCCAGTCATACCTATCTTGAAGCACAAAGAAAATTTACTTTTTTTTTTTTTTTTTAAAAAAACAGGGTCTCACTATATAGTCCATCTGGCCTCAAATTCAGAGATCCTCTTGCCTCTGCCTCCCAAGCACTGGGATTATGGGCGTATGCCACCAAGCCTTGTGGCAAAAACTTTTTTTAAAATTATAAAGAACATTTACTTTAATAATAAATTCCTTGAAAATCAGCAATAAAAATTCTTTGTAACTGTCAAATGAACAAGACTAATTGGCCTAAGCTCTTCAGACAAGTCATCTGGTTTGGTTACAGGCTCCTTCTACCCTCATCATTAAAATATATGCAGGCTTGGCCTCAGCCCAAACTATTCTTTTGGGCTGAAATGGCCTTCCAGTCAGCTTTCCCAGCCCAAATGATATCTTCTCCCTAAAAGCTTCCAACCTCTCCAACCAATGAAGCATCTTTTCCTCTTTGTACCTCAAGCACCGTAACTGGTGCTCTTGATGTTGTAGGGTTTTTTAACTTTGTTTTTATTTTATTTGTTACAGACTCTATTTGGTCCCTTAACTTAAGTTTCTAGAAGAAAGTTACCATATTTCTGTCAGTTTCATACCCTTAAGACTTAGCATAGCACCCAACAAATGGGTAAGTACTCAAAGACTGAATATTGGGTGAAGGAAATCTAAAGCAAAACTGTAGAATAACTATAGGCATATATGCTTGGACAGATGCCATTCATATATACAGACTCTTAAATTAAACTAAGGTACTGCTAACCTGGATCTTCTTGGCTATTTGTATCAGTGTCAGTAGCTGAAGAAGCTTCTTGCACAGGACTTCTACTTTCCCCGCCATCCCATGATAACAGCATCTTTTGTGGATCTAAAGTACTCCTATTAATGAAGAATACATTCACTTTTTTAAAATCATATTTAAAATCTTACATAAGAAACGACTGAAGTCAGTGCTTACATTATAAACAATCCAGCAAAATCCAATCTGATATTCAAGTCTGAAATTGAAAAGTGGCTCAAAAGTGCTCTGGCCACATACACGTATGCAGCAAATGGTTGTTAACTAAGACCCACGGACAGGCTTCAGGAAATTCAAGAATTCTTCAAAATTAGAAATTTTGTAAAATATCATGTGTTTTTTTCTCTTTCCTAGATAAAGGTTTCTTAGTTTTCATCAGATTCTACAAAAAAAAATTCACCTCACACAAGATCTAAAATCACTAATATACAGGGTTCACCTCAGCTGTAAGTAAAAGTTCTATATGTAAAACTACATATCTTCAAAAGGAAACTAATATGTCACAGTAAATAAATGAGTTACTTTAATCTGTTTACAGATGGAACGTTCTTCCATGATGAATGAAGTTGATCCAGATTTATTACTTGGCCCTTCTTGTGGGCAAAGCCCAGTCGGCAATACATTGAAACAGCATTCTGAAAGGAATATAAAGGAATTTAATTTAAAATAGACATCAGGATATCTGTAGAGAAAGAAAAAAAAATATTGCAATAGACTAAGTCTCAAGTGGTCCACAAACATTTTCATACCATAGCTAGAAAGAACACTTTTTGGCAGACCTATTCTTCCCTTAAGTTTTCACATGTAATGAGAGGAATGCCCCCACCTCTCTGGCCTTGCCATCCCTAAATCTCCTTCCAATGAACCAAGAGCTGTAGCTTTAACAAGCTCACTCCAAGACACCAATCAATGTGCTGTTTGCTATCCACATTAATGTGAGTGCTCATTTTCATACCATCAAATGGAGAACTGATTCCAGGCTCTTCATCATACCCTCTTCTCTCTTTGCTAACATTCCTTTACTATGCACACTCCTTGGAGCAGCTGATAAGAATCTCTATGCCTCTGTTTCTCAGTAGGTATCAAGTTAAAAATTGCCTAGCAAATCCATTCAGGATTCACATACCTTAACCAGGGATAAGTCTATCTCAAGGACATTCGCAAGCTGGAAAATAAAATAATGTTTTTCAGCGAATTTCATAGTTATAAATGGACAAATGTAATGATACTCAACAAAATTTTAATTACGAATACTGAAAAGACTGAATAAATTTCAAATTCAGAATTTTCTTATTTCCATTATCTCTAAGGTGGTTAGGCTAGCACAAATCCAAGTTGTGACCAATAATTTATTATTCTTACTCTTTAATTCTGTCTCATTTAAAATAAGAAAATCCCTAAATAGATTAATCTAATCTATAATCCTTTACTATAAAGAAGCATATGAAAAGTTATCTAACCAAACTGTAAACTACCAACTTAAAATTTCTTTAGCTACACCTGCAGGAATTAACAGTGACAAGTAAGTAGATTAATGGTCTATAATCTTCTCAAGTACAATTTTGAAAATATTTTAGCCATATAATTAAATAATTTTGCCTAGTTAACACAAAATTAAAATCTTAGGTTATGTTTCTTTCATAAGATGTTGCCATACTTACCTCTGCAACATTAGTGTGCTCATCTATTGACACAAATATCTTATAGAGTAGAGTTTCAAAATAATCACCTTGTACTCGATTCATTACAAAACCTTCAAGAGGAGGAACTAAAATAAACAACAGATTTTTCTCAGTATGATTTTATAAAACAAGGAAGTAAAAGTATCTATCCAAAGAGAAACTTCTCACTTACAATCTGAATACAGTTTTATTTCATCCACTGCATCACACTTTCTAAAATTCCCCCAAATGAAGGCCATATATAGTAGTATCTACATAGTTTTCTCTGAAGGGAGATCAAAATATTTGCAAAGAATAATTTAAATTCACATGAAACTCTTGAGTATTACTGAAGCAGCAATTGAAAGGGAAAGGAATAGGGGCTGTTTCAGAACAGGGAAGCCTGCAAAGAGTTTCCGATGTGTGTGTTGTTGATGCCTCACTGCCAGCACAGAGGACTGAGTTGAAGTAGAAAAGCAAAGGGCTGCAAGAAAGAATTACTATGCTATTCAAATGCAAGTGGATGGAAAGGTTCGTCTCTCTGCTATATTCCACCACCCCCACTCTATCCTGAGAAGAGAACAAATTCATCTGCATGACTGCCACGTTTACCAGTGATCACCAGTATAATCTGCTCTTCCTCAGGAGCCAGAGGGTCAAGATATTCTTCAGCATACCAGGCACCCAACCATCACTCTCCATCTGAACGTTCATTCATACTCATCTCTTCATTGATATCTAATCAAAATGCTCAAGTCTGACTTACTAGAGAGCTCTGCCCAAACCTAAATTACTCCTAACACTGAAAAAGGAGACAAAACTCAGATGGATAAAACTAAGACACTGAAAAACCAAAACGTACATTTCAGGATAGGTTATTTACTTTACATATCTGGCTCCTATCATCTTCTAACTTAGTGCTATATACTCTTCTTATACTCTTCTCAGTATAAAGGGGGGTGACAGGGAGAAAGGCAAAGAAACAAAACTTTTCATCTACCTGGTGTTCTCATAGTCTTTTGCTTCTCTGTTTTGGCCCAGTCATACCCCTGCTGCCTATGAGGACTTTTAAAGATCAAAGGTTTCTTTTTGTATTTTAGAAATTCTGTATTTGATATTCTTAATTCTTATCCTAACACGGACTATGTTCAAACATTTGCTGAACACATCTAAGTGCTAAGCTATTGCCAAGTACATTACGTAAACAATTTCATTCAATCCTTTTAGCCCTATGAGTTGCACCAGCAGTATCAATTACCCATTCTTTAGAGATAAACCAAGGCACTAAGAGGTTAGAAATTTTTCCTAAATCACAATTTATATCTAGACAAGAAAGAATGAGGCAACTCTACATGAAGAAATATGAAATAACCTCTGATATGGATTAAGTTAAAATAAAAAGTATGAACTACATCATCTATACAAAAATAAAACAAACACAAAAAAGATATATACATACATGTGTATGTGCATAGGTAGACTTCTAGAAAGATACACAAGAGACATAATAGTGGCTGCTGAGAGAGAAATTGTGTGGCTAGGCACAGGTGTGGGAAACAGACTTTTCAATGCCTTTTTTGTAAATTTAGCATTTTGTATCATGATTTTCTCCTACTCAAAAAATATATTAAAATAAGTAAATATTAAAAAAAAATAATAGGAATAGTCAATAAAGTTATTTTAAGAAAACTCACAAGGTAATCCTGGCCATGACTAATATTAGAAGTTAAATCACCATAATCAAAACAATATGGTACCAGTGGAAGAAAAAAGGGTATCAGAATTAGATCCAATGTAGAGGGAAGTCAGCATATAACTAGAAATTGTTCCATTCAGCAGTAATAAGTTATTAAAAAAAACAGCTAACATTTGTCCAAATGCTAGGTTTACTCAAATAAAAGAAAATCAACTGGGATCTTTATTTCATATCAAACATTAAAATAAGTTCCAAACATACTGCATATATGACAAAAGTTTTCAAGAACATTTCAGATGAGTTATATATCATACAAGTATTTCATTCACGCATTACAGAAACCTAACTGCAACAAAAAGGTAGGCACAAAATGTGCAATTAGAAAATATAATTAATGACAGAATATATTTTATTTAACAGATTATTCCCTTCAAGGACTAGGGGTATGGCTGATGTGACAGAATACTTGCCAAGCAAGCACAAGGCCCTAAGTTCAATCCTCAGTATCTCAAAAAAATAAATATTCTTCCAAGTATTTCTCCCCTCCGTATGTATTCATTTTGCTTACTTTTTTGCTGAACTATATCTCAAGTGTCTCCTTTGAAATCACTTCAGGTGTCTTTTGTCATGAATTTGATAGTTTCCTTACTGTCAACCCACTCTCCCTCATGGATTATTCCAATTCAGGGAGCAGCAGGAGAAGGAGCATGACGACAGCTACGCGAATTGAGTAATCACAGATCCACGGATCTGTGTGATACTGATACATCAATTCGGTACACAAAGAAACACACAGCCTCTATTTTAATATCGGTGTAACCTGAGGAGGTGGGTGAAATAGGAAGGAAGAAATACAGATGAAGAAGACTGCAGTGACATGAAAAAATAGGGTATCTTAAGAAAAAATGAAGAACACACAATTCTGTGATATTAATGAATATATGTGAGAAATGCTTTGCAACGAACAAGGACTAAAAGGTGACTTGAATTTAGAAATTTGTGATTTGATTTAGGATTATGAGAAGTTTATCTTAACGTTCTATTCTTTTAATATAGCATGCATACCAAAACAACATAAAAATAAAATAAGGAATTTAATAACCATAATGGGTTATAAGGTAAAAAAGATGATTTTTCTTTATAGAAAAAACATAGCATCTATGATTCTAGAATGGTCTGTATCTAATTTATTAAGAGGATATGCAGTGCTTCAGCACCAAGCAGCCATTCAACAAACACTGAAAACTGTTAGCGCAGACTTACCTGCTATACAACTGTCATCTGATATTGGTACATCCAGATAAATAAATCCTTTATTATACAAACCTGCAGAAGCAAATGCATTGTTTTAGCTAAAACATTACACAATAGTAATTTAAAAAAAAAAAAAAAAAAGCCAATTCCTGGCTTTTATAAAGATTCTTACAACTGAAAACTACGTGAAAGGAGAAAAAAAAGTAAAATACAAGCGAAAAAGACTTAGAGTTTTTAAAACTTGATTTCTTACAACTGTTCAGAAATACAAATTTTTCTTACCATTCATTTGTTCAAATTTCTAGTGTATGTGACTAATTATAGCCATAATGGAAAACAATGGCTAGTCACATTTCAAACAGTTATAAACCTTAGGAAATACAGTACTTGTGCCTAAGTGATAAGTAATTGCTATTAATTATTGATAGCCTAAAGTAAGTTTTTATGTTGACAAAAGACCATTGCTACTAACCACTTACTATGTACTACATTGTAATCTAGTGATCCAGAGAGTTGAGGGCCTGAATCGATGATCTTATCAATAGCGCGTTTCTCAGGCAAAGTGCATATCTAAGAAAAGCAAAATATTTTCAATTAAATTCTGTCCAAATTAACTAATTCATAAGTCTCCTAAAATCCATTTTTGTCGAAACCAATGATTACGTGTCCTTAGTTGAATAAATGACACTTCTTGCATTTATTACTCTGGAATTCAAACAACTATGCACCTAGCCTTCACTTAAGGTGCCAAAATATGCTACCTGCGGAGTTCAGAAAACAGTCAATCTAAATGCCAATATTTGCTAGTTAGCAATAAATGCTCATTAACAACCAGTATTTA